>NW_021963010.1:167560-390883 GCF_901765095.1 Microcaecilia unicolor
AGTATCTTACCTTAGCAGTCTCTCTCTCTCTCTCTCTCTGTGTCTCTGTCTTTCTCTGTAGCCAGACCTTGCGGTGGGAGGGGGCCAGAGCCTGAGGTGGGGGGGGGGCACATTTTGGTCTGCTGCCTCACCGCCTCGCCGTCTCCCTCGCTGCCCTGCTGCTTCCCACCCACTAGGCCAGCAAATACCTTGGCTGGTTGGGGTCCCCAATCCCCGCACGCTTCAGCTGGCGGGGGTCGTGGACCTCTGCCAGCAGAACCAGGGGCCCACAGGAAATTTGGGGGGCCCCAGACTCTGCTCCTCTCTCTCTCTTTCTCACTGTCTCATTCCCCTTGTTTCCCTCTCTCAGCTGATGTCTGGCTGTAGGTGGCAATGTTCCCCGGCTTTGAATGCAGGATTCAGTTAAATTTTATTTTTCACTGCCGAAGTCCACTAAATGCTGTTTAGATGATACAAAGAGAAACGAGTTGTCAAGATAGTCTATTTTTTTTAACCGCAGAGCCAGGTGACTAAATTCAAAGTTTAAAAAATGTATTATTGCTCATAGTTGGCTGTGGAGAGGAAAGAGGGTGAAATTTCAGCACAGTACACCACCTTGAGTGAATTTCTTCACAAAGGCGGTAAATAAATCCTAATAAATAATAAATATTTGCAAATTATTGGCAATCAATCTCCTGTGTCCAGCCAGTGGTGTAAAATCCTAAATTCCTCCACTCTAAATGACATTCCAGTTGAGCTTGACATGAAGAAATTGTCAACAGTGCATCACTGGATCAACACCGGGTACAACTGGATAAATACGCAGCCAGGTAAATTTCAGCCAAGGCTGTAAATATTTAGCAGGAGGTAGTAGTCAACATTTCTCAGGCTTGCTGCAGAGACAAAATGTTTTGACATGCATAAGCAGTGTGTTTTTTCTAGCAAAAAAGGTGCCGGTACTCAAATGCTAGGCCACCCTTCCAGGGTAAGGTGATCACTGAGGGACCCACCCCACAATAGCCAGGACCCCTGCAACCAGTCACAGAATCTATGACAAGGCAGAATTGGTGTGTAGAGCCTGAGCTCTTTCATTAAAACTTGGAGACCTTGGGTCAATTTTAGCAGACAATGGAAAAGGTTGCCGGTACTCAGTACCCCCTCAAAAAAAGCCCTGGTTATAAGACATTGATTTGACTGCCGTTTGAGTTTGCATCAAAAGACACTATTGGACTACTTTGTGATTTCTTGGAAGTGGGAGTAGGGACGCTTGCTCCTGTACTGATGAGACACTATAAGGAAGCCCCACTTAATTTCCCAATCCCTGGATCTCTATTCCAGACCTTACTACTACTACTTATCATTTCTAAAGCGCTACTAGACGTACGCAGCGCTGTACACTTGAACATGAAGAGACAGTCCCTGCTTGACAGAGCTTACAATCTAATTAGGACAGACAAACAGGACAAACAAGAGATAAGGGAATATTAAAGTGTGGAGGAGTGGCCCAGTGGTTAGGGTGGTGGACTTTGGCCCTGGGGAACTGAGGAACTGAGTTTGATTCCCACTTCAGGCACAGGCAGCTCCTTGTGATTCTGCGCAAGTCACTTAACCCTCCATTGCTCCATGTAAGCCGCATTGAGCCTGCCATGAGTGGGAAAGTGCGGGGTACAAATGTAACAAAAAAAAAAGGGTTCTGGACAAGCGAATAAGGGTTAGGAGTTAAAAGCAGCATCAAAAAGTTGGGCTTTTAGCTTAGATTTGAAGACGGCCAGAGATGGAGCTTGACGGACCGGCTCAGGAAGTCTATTCCAGGCATATACACACTCAGTACCCCCTCAAAAAAAAAAAGCCCTGTGCATAAGAAACAGTTCCAGCTAAGCATGGCGAAGCCCCTATTTGGAGATACGACCTTTCTGATCTATAAAGCAGTCAGTTCTTACCGGATTGCTTTTGACTAATGCAGCTGTTGTTCTTTGTGCCTCAAAGCCTGGCAAAGTCCTTGCTGCACGCAAATAAAATAAAGTGTATCACAAATTAATTAATTGGCATTTTGAGGATTATAGACGGCTTTGTTTAACAGAAGTACATTTTAAATCTCTGCCTCCCTGGCATGTGCTGTAGGAGCACATGCACTGCAGGGCTCCACTGTCTTAAGAAGCATAAAAAGCAACGTATTCTTATCTGCCAGGGAAGACAGCCATCCAAAACGAGGAAGCACGTTTAAAACACCTATTAATCTGCAACAGCTTGGAGTACTTTAATCCAATTGGCCATATGAGCATGGCATCCTGCCCCTGCAATTCACCATTCCCTTGGGCAGATTAAAGAAAAGGGGGAAACGCTTTGAAAAAAAAAAAAAAAAGTAAATCGCATTTTAATAGACTCATAAAAATTCACAAAAGTGACGAGCCTGAAAATGTATCAGATTTTGCAGTCATTGGTAGAATTTGACAGAATATTGAAATGTTTCTCACTGAGATGGCGAGTTTACTCGTTGGCAGAATATTAGAGAAGGTAATCAAATGCCTACTTCCTGCTAGATAGGGTATCCAGAATAATTCTAGTGCTATACATCACTGTCACCTTTATTTCATGCGTGTGCCAGTCACTAGACACAGCAAAGCCATGACGGCCTGCCAGTTTAGTTGTCAGAGTAATATAACAGACATGGGCCACGGAATACATACCATTTCAATCTAAAGTTGGAATTATGATAAATGACATATTGGCGGATAAGATATCATACGTCGCTGAACCGAGCTTGCATAAGTTCTGTCTACGCAATGCAAGCAGTTATGTGCCAGACATCCAGATATGGACCTTGAGTTGCAGAAAAGGGGGTTTGAGTCCATAAACATCAGATTGGTAAAAATGGGAGTTGTCATCGTCCATTGGGTGGAAATCAATGGACCTAGGCTGTAATCTGAGAACGGAGCCCTGACGCAGAGTGTATTTGCAGCTCAAATCATGATCATGTCGGAGCTCCCTTGAATCTGTATTGTGGGGCTGTCTTTGAGTGTCTTAACGTGGTCCGGTGTTAAGTCGTTATTTTGTTAAAAATTATTTTTTGATGTTATAAAGTCACGTTTTACACTTTCCCTCGGATTCTATATAGTGCGACTTGAGTTGCGTGTGCAAATCCGGTCGTATTCTGGATTTGTGCGCCTAACGTAATTAGCTTAAGAAGTCAACCAGCGCTGATAATTGACCTTTACAAGCAATTATTAATGCTATTTGGCATTAATTAGAATTTATGCGCACAAATGTCTCACCATATTCTATAAAGTGATGCGTGTAAATTCTAAGATGAGGATCTGAAAAGGGGGTGTGGCCATGGTCGGGTCATGGATGAGTCGTGGACGTTCCTAGAATTTACGCACACTGCTATAGAATATGCCCATTTCGCACATAATTTAGGCGTCCACATTTATACCAGGGTTTTCATTGGCGTAAATGGCCGTGACTAAACATAGTTGCAGAAAACAGGCGCTGTGGGCGTATTCTATAAACTACGCCTAGATTTAGGCATATTCTATAAACCACACCAATTGTTTAGGCGTGATATATAAAATCTAGTCTTCTATGATGAGATTTGAATTGATACAATTGCGCTAAGGACCAATGATTACACCTTGGGTTTCACAGAGTCATAATCTTCATTATCCTAATTGCATTGGTCTTAAATATGAATCATCCTACGCGTGCAATTTCACCTACTTAAGTACTCAAATGTGGAATTTATTACCAAAAAGAGTGAAAGCGATACATGACCATCTGGAATTCCGGTGAACTTTAAAGACCTGTTTGTTTCGTAAGGCCTACCCTTCTGAATCTGCCTAGCTGCCTCAACCGTGCACTGATTTACAAGACAATGTTATTTCTTATTTACTTTGTAATTTATTGTTCTCATCTACCTCTACCTTCCCTTATCCTGTTTCTGATTGTATTTGTTTAACATTGACCCAATACGGTGTCTTGTAAGCCACATTGAGCCTACTAGTGTGTGGGAAAATGGGGGATACAAATACTGTAAATAAATAAATAAATAAATAAATAATTGGGATAAGTAAAAATATTATGATGGCCCTTTAATTTATAGTCTAGGTGTGATTTCTATAGGATTTATGCTAGTAAAATCCACCCCTTTCTTTCTGAGCACTCTACCAAAACCCTCATCCACACCCTTGTCACCTCTCGTTTAGACTACTGCAATCTGCTTCTTGCTGGCCTCCCACTTAGTCACCTCTCCCCTCTCCAGTTGGTTCAAAACTCTGCTGCCCGTCTCGTCTTCCGCCAGGGTCGCTTTACTCATACTACCCCTCTCCTCAAGACCCTTCACTGGCTCCCTATCCGTTTTCGCATCCTGTTCAAACTTCTTCTACTAACCTATAAATGTATTCACTCTGCTGCTCCCCAGTATCTCTCCACACTCGTCCTTCCCTACACCCCTTCCCGTGCACTCCGCTCCATGGATAAATCCTTCTTATCTCTTCCCTTCTCCACTACTGCCAACTCCAGACTTTGCGCCTTCTGTCTCGCTGCACCCTACGCCTGGAATAAACTTCCTGAGCCCCTTCGTCTTGCCCCATCCTTGGCCACCTTTAAATCTAGACTGAAAGCCCACCTCTTTAACATTGCTTTTGACTCGTAACCACTTGTAACCACTCGCCTCCACCTACCCTCCTCTCCTCCTTCCTGTACACATTAATTGATTTGATTACTTTATTTTTTGTCTATTAGATTATAAGCTCTTTGAGCAGGGACTGTCTTTCTTCTATGTTTGTGCAGCGCTGCGTACGCCTTGTAGCGCTATAGAAATGCTAAATAGTAGTAGTAGTGCATCTTTAAGGACAGGGTGTATTGGTATAGTGACCCCTTCCTTAAGAGGCAACTCATAGTCCAGAACAGATAGTATCACTGCCCTGGGGCTCCCCCTCCATCACCAACTTAAATGGAATGGATGAAGCCATCTTCCTGACAGAACCAGTGAAAGAGAGACCCTTAGATGGAGATTTACACCTCTCTTGAGGTGGGGAAGGATCAGAAGTTACCCCATAAGACTCCTTCTCTGAGAAGTAATGAGGGTCCTCTTCTAAGTCCCATGAGCAATCCCAGTCAGACTCCTCACCATACTCAGACAAGACAAGACTGAGTGAATCTGTGCCTGGCCCAGCTCAGTGGATCCATGTCCATGCCCCAAAGAGTGCCAAGGTACAGCCTTATCCTCACACCGGGGAAGCTTCTCCCCCGACGTCATAAGAACATAAGCCGATGCCCTGGAGCTCCTGGCATCATGTGTAAAAAAAAAAGGACCGATGCTTATGCTTCTTGGACTTCCCCTGATGCTCAGCATCGCAGTCCATCGATGCCAATGAGGATGACGTTGAACCTGTACGCGCCCTTGGTGTCGGGTCCGATGTTGATCGGTCTCAGGGTCTACTTTCAGTGTTCAATATTGAGAGAGGTGGAAGCCTTCTCAATGCCGGTGCACTCCCAGTGGTAGTCAAAGTTGATGCTTCAATGGATCGGCCTTCAAGGAGCCAAAACGTCTCTCCCGCTGGACCTGCCATACCCTCTATGTCCTCAACTGTATTTGTAAACAGAGAGAACAAAAGTTAGGCTCATGGTCAGGCCCAAGGCACCCGATGCAACATGAGTTTGGGTCCGTCATGGAAATCACCTGATTACACTGGGCATACCTTTTGGACATCAAGACAAAAATCTTGGCCAAATTAAACTCTTCAATTGTGAACTGTAAAAAAAAGGCAGCATTCAAACTGAGGTCAGTGCATTGGCCTAAGTGGGCCTAGCAACTTGCAGAAAAGAAATGAAACTTGAAGAGCTGTAAATAGTAAAAACAATTAAAGGGTAACAGAATAAAATGAAGAGGAAGGATATAATAACTGCAAAAGGGATAAAAATACCCGTACGGGATGACATATTGAGAGGGGAACACAATGACACGTCATCCCTACTCGGCAGAAAAATGAAGGCTGAGGGATGGCAGGAAGGCACCAACGCATGCACGTTGGGACACTGCTAGAAATTTCTACATTCATCTTGCTAGTCAGCGTCTGTACCGGAGTCCGTCAGATGACATCACCCAGCTGTGAGAATACAACTGGCTTGCTTGTCCTCGGTGAAATCAAGATACCAGACCATGAACAACAAGCTTTCCCTCTGGATGGTACTCTAAGGTCAGCTTGACCAGAAGTACGCTGGACCCTGTTACAGCTCAGACCATGAGGGGAAAGCAATGGAAGCCTGAACCAAGCAGTCAAGCAGGAAATACCTTTTAAATACACTGCAAGAATTAAAGGTATGGAAAAATCCAAGGAAAATCAAAGAGCCTGACAACTATATGAGACATTCATCCTGCCTTAAGGAGCTTGGCTTCCATCTGCAGGATAACACTGAAGAAATCAGGAGCGTAACCAGACCTGCCATTTTGGGTGGGCCCAGAGTTAACCTGGGTGGACCTTTCCCACCCTCACCCCTCTGTATACAAACAATACAGTTTGTTGTACATCTATACAATACAATTTTTTTAAACCTTCCCTTCCACCCCTGCATCCATCTCTCTCTCTCTCTTCCCTTCCGTTCCCTCTGCCCCTAGTCACATGTCTTCATCTTTCTCCCTCTCCTCCATCCCAGTTCCGGCATCTGCTCATCCGACACCCCCTCCCAAACCCGTGGTCCCCGGCATCTGTCCCTCTCTCTTTCTGTCAGACCTGCCCACGGTCTATCTCAGAGCTGTTGCGGAAGCAATTCCTATAGGCAACCTGTGCCAGCCCTGCAGGCTTCCCTCTACTGTGTCCCGGCCAGTGAAGAAACAGGAAGTGACATCATCGACTGCAGGGCTGGTGTAGGTTGCCTATAGGAATTGATTCTGGCAATGTCTCTGAGGTAGACCCGGGGGGTGGGGGGTTGTACAGAGAGAGTGAGAGGGACAGATGCTGGGCATGGAGAGAGGAGAGTGAGGTGCTGCCACTGAGGGGTTTTGGGACCTCATAGGCCACTAGACTGGGTAGGCCTGAGGCCCACCCGTAGCTACGCCACTGGAAGGAATGTGATGGCTGATATGTTCTGGCTTTGCCCACAATTAATAAGTGGCATGATTGTGGAACCCAGGAACGCTAACCCAAATTAATGAAGCCAGTTTAGTTAGTAGGAGGAAAGGATATTTTTTTTTTTGTTGTTTTGTTTTTTTTACTGTGATGTTCCCCAACTCCTTGGAAACATTGAAGTAGAACATCTCCAGTTTAAAAAAAGGCACTTAAATGGGTTTTTTTTTTCTTCCTGCCTTTTATTAATCTCTCTCAGACATGGATGTGCTTTATTGATTTCACATCAGTCTCTTCATCAATAGTCCGATCACATTTAGAGCCAATAAGAGGAAGTTATTAAAATAAACATGAAGCAAAGTTTATCTTGGGTCTGCAGGACTCCCGATCAATGCAGTGCAATGAAGGGGAAAACTTATTTAGCATTTCATCTGAGCTCCTTAATATACCCAGTGACTCTATTAAGTTTAGGAGAAAGATGATTTTATAATCTCAGCTGCAAAGAAAACGTATGGAGAAATATTTACGAACAAGACACTGGTGGGTTTCCGTTGCCTTTTCGGGGCATCTTGCTCTCTGAAACTTTTGGAGCAAACATTTTCTCGCCTCGAACTACAGTTGATTCCAGTCTACTGATAATGCAAAATGGTTCCCCTGGAAAAAAAAACACGTTATAATGGAAAAGCTGAAGATTCACAACATGCTCTGGGAACTCCAATCATCTGGTGCTTGTTTTCAAAACTCTGGGAGGAGTTTGATGAAATTGGGCATTAATGCAAAATTCAAACTTGCAATAGTAATACAATTAAGATTCCAGATATTCAAAACCATTTAACTGGCCAGTTAAGTGGGCCTTAGATGGCTATCTGCGAATTTTCAGCGGGCCGTGACCAGCCATGACCCGCTGAAAATTTGCGGTTAGCCAGTTATATCGCGCAATGCAACTGGATATCTGGTGACTTCACATGTTGTCCATTAGATTGTAAGCTCCTTTGAGCAGGGACTGTCCTTCTTTGTTAACTGTACAGCGCTGCGTAACCCTAGTAGCGCTTTAGAAATGTTAAATAGTAGTAGTAGTAGTAGATTTTCAGCATGGGTTTGGCGGCCGTGTTTAGCTGCATGAATACCTGGAACATCCTTAGCTGGTTCCAACTTAACGGACCGGTGCTGAATATCGACTCGGCTGGTTAAGAGTGAACTGGTCAAAAATAAAAGGGATATTTGACGCCGATCACCGGACATGGCCAGCATTGAATGTCCAGGCTCAGCGCTTACCACGGGAGCCAGCCCCGCTTTACCTCCTGCGTTCTGAATATCGGCCCCAAGATTTAAATCTTGTGGCTCCTCCTACCACAGGGCAGAAGGAGATGCTATTTTTAAGTTAATCTCCTACTGGTCAGCCACATGGGGGATGGAAAACAGGACTGGGAAACTGCATGGGCAAAACTGTTGAACGTAATTGCAGTGTGGGCTGTGCTCACTCCCAGGGGAGGGCGAGGAGGGGGAAGGGGAGAAGGGTCTCCCAAACCCTTCACTGTGTCCTGGATACAGTTCCTACAGACTTCCTTCAGATACCACCCCCACGGTATCACTGCCCCAGAAACCCGCCTATCCCTCCCCCCACCCTCACTGTGCATCCAAAACACATCTCTTTGGTCCTTCACATACATACACACCCACACACACATGCACGCGCACCCCTGCCTCAGACACACTTGCTGCATCACTGCCCCCGATATACCACCTACAACCGACACTCCCCGTCTACACAAACTGCCACATATCACACCCCCACTGCACGTTCAACGCACACAAGCTTCTACTCACCCATCTCACCAACAGCAGGTACCCTACACCTTATCTGTCTTAGGTATCACCCTACACACCCCACATGTATCCCCTCCGCCCAACGCTTCAAACATGGCTTCTGCACATTCTCTTACCCCCAACATCCAACCCTACACAATCATCCCTCACCCTGCCATTTGCATATATCCTCCCACAGCACTTCTTCTTTCGGAGGGAGACTCCCTTAGCCCCCACTACCTTGAGCAACATGGTGTATAATAGGTGCTTATCTTCCTTTTTCTGCCAGGAGCCTAATCAATGCTAACTACGCCACTGACAACCAGGAAGGTTAGGGAACTTGTACAGGGTGATCCAGTGAGTAGTGGTGGTGGAACATTGGAGACTGCCATATAACAGTATTCCTGAACTTATATCTACCCATAGCCGCCGAGGGGGGGGGCAGGGGGGGCAAAATTCCCTGGGCTCGGGCCTCCAAGGGGGGCCCGCTGCCGCAGTCCCACCCGCCCTCTGTCATCAACCGTCTGCCACTGGGCCGGGCCCAAGGTCGCCCCCAGGGCCCCGCCCCCGCCACCCCCCTGAGGTCACTGCTCCCCCCTCCACCCCCCCGAGGTCACTGCCAATCCCCCCTCCACCACCCCAAGGTCGCTGTCACCGCCACTCCCCCTCCACCTCCCCCGAGGTCACCGCCGCCGCTCCCCCTCCACTCGCACCCCCTCCGTCCGCCACCGGGCCGGGCTCCCTCCATTGAAATCACAGCGCCTCTGACCTCCGTGTGAAAGTGCTGCAGGCAGCAGGGCAGCAGATCGCCTCCCTTCGGGCCTCCTTCTCTCCCTGTGTCCCGCCCTCGTCTGACGTAACTTCCCCGAGGGCGGGACACAAGGAGGGAAGAAGGGCCGAAGGGAGGCGATTTGCTGCCCTGCTGCCTGCAGCGCTTTCACACGGAGGTGAGAGGTGCTGTGATTTCAATGCAGGGGGCCCGGCCCGGTGGCGGACGGAGGGGGGCGGGTGGAGGGGGAGTGGCGGGGGTGACCTCGGAAGAAGTGGAGGGAAAGTGGCGGCGACAGCGACCTCGGGGGTAGAGGGGGAGTGGCGGCGACCTCGGGGGGGTGGGGTGGAGGGGGGAGTGGCGACCTCAGGGGGGTGGCGGTGGCGGGGCCCTGGGGGTGGCCTTGGACTGGGCCTGGCCCAGTCTCTCGGCGGCCCTGCATCTACCACAGACCCTGAGGGTCGGTGTGTGTGCAAAAATCAGTGAACTGCCTTAAATGCTACTCACCAGAATAGGCATCTTTTGTTGAAAGAAATTGGAAAATACAATTTTCTGAGCTTTCAAACATCCTCATTCATCCTTTTAGGCACTAGGGATCTCCAATGAGAACAGACATTAGGGTGGCAGTATTCAGATACGCACAATAAGCACTCAAGTGTCCCAATGACTCAACACGCCCCTCAGATTTACTATGTTTCTTATTTCCAGCCAGGGTGCTAGTATTTATTGATGTCCTGTCCGGGTCTATCAATATTCCGCTCTGATTTTTAATCTGTTGTTTTACCCACACCTCTTAATCATGCCATGTGAGATTAAAGCGGTTGATCCGTATGCATTAACTATGTGATTTCTCAGGTCTCGGGGTGGCCCTGCTGTACGTCTGTGCCAAGCTGACTCCTCTGCTAACCCTCCAGTAGGAGTGTTACCAGCTAACAGTGTTAGGGAGATTGATCAGCATTGTCTGAAGACTTTTGAATAAAAAAAGCCTTGTGACATTTTCAAATGAAAGAATGTCTTTTCTTTTAATGCAGAAAATTTAATAAAACATTTTGCATAAACGTTATTAGGCCTTCACAACATTTTCCCAGGCTTACTAGATAAATACGCCTTGACAGGTAAAATAAGAGGTGGTTGGTGATTCTTTGTTGAATTTTAATGAGCGCGTTTTACCCGTGAATTATACTCCTCACTGTTCAGTCATGCAGCATTAATTCTCTTTAGTGATCTAAGCCCTTCTTACTGTGTTCATCTGTCAGCCTTTAATCACACGCCTTCCTTGTGGCAACAGCACTGACATAAAATACGGGGGAACAGACATGTCAGAAAATGTCTGGAAAAGATTTTTTTTTTGAAGGGAACTGTAAAAAAAAAAAAACCTGAAGCCCTGCGCTGGCTTTTATCATTCAACAGGAACTCAATTGAGGTGAGAAAAAAATTCTGATTGCTGCATTTCACGGAAGTCAGAAGATAAGAGGGGGGACTTTCTTCTGTTCATCGTTTTAACTAGCCCCTCTTAACCTTTTATTAACTCTGGAACTCGTTGCCGGAGGATGTGGTAACAGAGGTCAGCGTATCTGGGTTTAAAAAAAAGGTTTGGACAAGTTCTTGGAGGAAAAGTCCATAGTCTGCTATTGAGATAGACATAGGGAAGCCACTGATTGTCCTGGGATTGGTAGCATGGAATGTTGCTACTTTTTGGGATTCCGGAATCTTGTTACTCTTTAGGATTCTAAAATGTTGCTGCTCATTGGGATTCTGTCAGGTACTTGTGACCTGGATTGGCCACTGTTGGAAGCAGGATACTGGGCTGGACAGACCATTGATCTGACCCAGTCTGGCTATTCTTAGGTTCTTATGGGTTCTGAGGAGTTGTATGTTAGGCAGATCCAGTGTTCATTTCCACAAATCGGTACTGAATTTTGCTGAACGTGTTTGAATTTTTCCTAGGGTTTATTTTTCATTGCGGTTGACGAAGGTGACGCTTTCATATAGCATTGAGAACTTTTGGATTTGGCCGGGTTTCAGATGGCCGCCACTAGTTTCCATTATCGGCAAAAAACAATGGCGGCCATCTCTAACGCCGGCGATCTCTAAGGGCAGGCGAAATGTTGAGATTTGGCCGGCCCCCGACCGTATTATTGAAACGAAAGATGGCTGGCCATCTTGTTTTGATAATACAGTCGGGTACGCCGCTTGACGGGGCCGGCGTTAGAGATGGCCGGCCCCTTTCGATTATGCCCCTCCATGTATATGGCTTATTACGGGAACATTGGACACTACATTTTACTTCATTAAATATTTTCACATTTTAATCCTGTCTACATGTGTGATCTGTTGCTATTTCCAGTCTGTCATTTTTACCCAGGCATGCAGTGATAAAATGAAACCCCGATATTGCTAGCAATTTCTATGATACTTCCTGGCCCACTGGAACTGTGATAAGAAAAATGCCGAGACAATTAGATCATTATAATACTGAGCAAACTGCCCCTCTGTTCAGCTGTATATCAACTGGTGATATAATGATATTTTATGTCAGCATGGTTATAATTTTTTTCGTAAAACTCTACTGAAGGTATTGGGAGGTCATTTTGGGAGGGAGAGACTTGACATGTTGCTGTTTTGCCAAGGAGAAGGGCCCCGCCTTTGACTCTTGTTTACAAGGTCTTGTAGCCCATAAACAGTCACGCAACAGAGGACAGCCACGGCCTTTCACATAAAGAAACGGAGAGGGGGCCTTGTGCTAATTTACAGGGCAATTATCGGTCAAAATAACACAATAAAGCAAATGTTGTCTGTGTTGACAGAGGAATGACGACCTAACAAAAAGGCAGTGTTATGTAGAGAGAGAGAGAGAGAGAGAGAGAGATCCGGCTGCGTTGGATAATTACTTGTTCTATTACTCTTGGCTTTTGCCATAAATTTTCATCACTGCAAATTCTGTATTGATGCACAAGTGGCATTGGCTATTTTGCTCAAGAACTTAATTTTGATCATTGCTTTTACTAGTTGAGTAGAGTTGCAGATGCTGGCTATCTATTATATGGTCTATTAGAAAGATAATATTGACTGAAAGTGGTTTGACGCCACCTGCTTGGGCAGCTGCCAATATGTCTGGTTTCAGCCAACGTCATTAGCGAGGACAGATGTATATTTAAGATGTGTTTATTAAGCCTCTATTTTTTTTATTTACTGCCTAATGCCTTCATTCTTCTCCAATACAAACGTGTGTGCTTGCTGTTTAAATGTTTTATTACTGTATGTTTGACTGAATGAGGATATACAGTGGTGGAAATAAGTATTTGATCCCTTGCTGATTTTGTAAGTTTGCCCACTGACAAAGACATGAGCAGCCCATAATTGAAGGGTAGGTTATTGGTAACAGTGAGAGATAGCACATCACAAATTAAATCCGGAAAATCACATTGTGGAAAGTATATGAATTTATTTGCATTCTGCAGAGGGAAATAAGTATTTGATCCCCCACCAACCAGTAAGAGATCTGGCCCCTACAGACCAGGTAGATGCTCCAAATCAACTCGTTACCTGCATGACAGACAGCTGTCGGCAATGGTCACCTGTATGAAAGACACCTGTCCACAGACTCAGTGAATCAGTCAGACTCTAACCTCTACAAAATGGCCAAGAGCAAGGAGCTGTCTAAGGATGTCAGGGACAAGATCATACACCTGCACAAGGCTGGAATGGGCTACAAAACCATCAGTAAGACGCTGGGCGAGAAGGAGACAACTGTTGGTGCCATAGTAAGAAAATGGAAGAAGTACAAAATGACTGTCAATCGACAAAGATCTGGGGCTCCACGCAAAATCTCACCTCGTGGGGTATCCTTGATCATGAGGAAGGTTAGAAATCAGCCTACAACTACAAGGGGGGAACTTGTCAATGATCTCAAGGCAGCTGGGACCACTGTCACCACGAAAACCATTGGTAACACATTACGACATAACGGATTGCAATCCTGCAGTGCCCGCAAGGTCCCCCTGCTCCGGAAGGCACATGTGACGGCCCGTCTGAAGTTTGCCAGTGAACACCTGGATGATGCCGAGAGTGATTGGGAGAAGGTGCTGTGGTCAGATGAGACAAAAATTGAGCTCTTTGGCATGAACTCAACTCGCCGTGTTTGGAGGAAGAGAAATGCTGCCTATGACCCAAAGAACACCGTCCCCACTGTCAAGCATGGAGGTGGAAATGTTATGTTTTGGGGGTGTTTCTCTGCTAAGGGCACAGGACTACTTCACCGCATCAATGGGAGAATGGATGGGGCCATGTACCGTACAATTCTGAGTGACAACCTCCTTCCCTCCGCCAGGGCCTTAAAAATGGGTCGTGGCTGGGTCTTCCAGCACGACAATGACCCAAAACATACAGCCAAGGCAACAAAGGAGTGGCTCAGGAAGAAGCACATTAGGGTTATGGAGTGGCCTAGCCAGTCACCAGACCTTAATCCCATTGAAAACTTATGGAGGGAGCTGAAGCTGCAAGTTGCCAAGCGACAGCCCAGAACTCTTAATGATTTAGAGATGATCTGCAAAGAGGAGTGGACCAAAATTCCTCCTGACATGTGTGCAAACCTCATCATCAACTACAGAAGACGTCTGACCGCTGTGCTTGCCAACAAGGGTTTTGCCACCAAGTATTAGGTCTTGTTTGCCAGAGGGATTAAATACTTATTTCCCTCTGCAGAATGCAAATAAATTCATATACTTTCCACAATGTGATTTTCCGGATTTAATTTGTGATGTGCTATCTCTCACTGTTACCAATAACCTACCCTTCAATTATGGGCTGCTCATGTCTTTGTCAGTGGGCACACTTACAAAATCAGCAAGGGATCAAATACTTATTTCCACCACTGTAGTTAACGGGAACGTTAAGAGCTGATTCACTAAAATATAGTTACCTGTGCTATAATTAACATGGATTGATTTGCATGGATTAGTAAATCAGGCCCGGGTAATATAAATGGAAATGCGGCCATTAATGTACATGGTAACTTGTTTTTAATGGCAGTGCAGGTTACCGGTCTTTACTAAATCTTCAACATGGCAACTTATGGCAGGTGTAAATGTCCACTATTCCTCATGCAATTATGTAAATTACAGTATTTTATAATCTGGGGGGTAATTCTAAAAAAGGGTATGTCCTCTAGGATGCACCAATGTAGCTTGGGGAGAGCCTATTCTGTAATGGCACCATATCTGGGTTAAAAAAAAAAAAGGTCTGGACAAGTTCCTGGAGGAAAAGTCAATAGTCTATTATTGAAATAAACATGGGGAAGCAACTGCTTGCCCCAGGATTGGTAGAATGAAATATTGCTACTATTTGGGTTTCTACCAGGTACTGGCCACTGTTGGAGACACGATACTGGGCTAGATGGACCATCAGTTTGATCCAGTATGGCTATTCTTATGTTCTTATGTATTACAAAAGAGGATCTCCATCTCACTGCCTTTTGTCGTGTGCTGGCACAAGTCATCAATGATGCCATAAAACAGAAGCGACGGAAGCACACCGTGGGTCTGCTTTGTCGGCTCAAAGTTCATGACACAAAACGCATGTTCTTCCCCAACGAGAAAAACTTCTATCTTAACTCCCCTGTCAGTAACCAAAACAACCAAGTCTGGTTGAGTGGGAAGAAATCTGACATCAAGTCAGCTTGTCTCTTGGTCCAGCGTAAAATGTTTGCACATCACGTGATGGTCTTGGCTGGCATGTGTTTCGGAGGCAAGGGATGACTGCACTTTGTTGACCAGAAAGCTAAAATTGTGCATATTACGTTGGTCATCTTCTTCCTAATCTCATCGAGGACGGCAATCGACTGCTGCCCACTGGATCCGTCTTCCAGCAAGACTGTACGCCAGCACACGTAGCGTGCATTGCGCAGAACTGGTTCTGGGCTAACTGTACAGATTTTATTACAAATGGCCAGTGGCCTCCAAATTTCCTGGACCTAAACCCCTTGGACTAGGGTGTCTGGGGAGCAATATTGGAGGCCTATCACAAGCTCCACCCAAAACCGCAAATAATCGCCGAGCTCAAGGAAGCGCTGCAGATAATCTGGCACAGGGACCGATCGACAAGGCTGTTAAGAACTTCCCAAAGGGACTAGAGGCCTGCGTTAAAACTGGGGGTGGACATTTTGAACATTCACAGTGACTGCAAAATTCTGACACATTGTTAATTGTACCATTTGAAAGGCGTTATTTTACTGTGGTTTAGCTCAACCCAGGCTTAGGACAGAGGGTCATGGTCAGCCATGTCCTGCTGAAAATTTGCAGATAGCCAGTTATGGGGCGTTTAACCGGCCAGTTGTTTAAATGCTTTTGAATATCGAGGGTGTAGTAACCAGATAAACACAGGACAGCCTTTTTATTGCTAACCACATAAGGGTATCCTTTTCCTAAAAGGTGTTAAGCCCTTAATGTGCGGTTAGTATGCGAAATCAGGCTACCCAGTGGCGTACCAAGGAGGGGGGGCGGTGGGGGCGGTACGCCCCAGGTGCACACCGCTGGGGGGTGCCGCGGCGCACCTGTGGGCTCCGGGTTCGCTAAGCTAACTTCGCTGGTTCGCTGCAGCTCCCTCCCTCTGCCCCGGAACAGGTTACTTCCTGTTCCGGGGCAGAGGGAGCTGCAGCAACCAGCGAAGTTAGCGTAGCGAACTCAGAGCCCACAGGCGCGCGCCGCGGCACCCCCCCAGCGGCGTGCATCCGGGAGGGTGTCATTTCTCGGGGGGGGGGGGCGCATCGGCGATCCACCCCGGGTGTCATCGAGTCTAGGAACGCCACTAAGGCTACCGCACAAGTGCGTTAAAGCGTTTTGCAGCATTCTTCCTGTTTTAGCACGTTAAATGGTGCATTATGCAATTTTGAAGAATATTTCTCTGAGGGGGCGTGGCATGGGCGGAGCATGGGCCTGGAGGCATTAACCAGCTAATGTGTTATGATCAGCACACTGTAACTGGCTAATGCAGGAGACTATTAGCACCCCGGAATAGGAAGTGCAGTAATGAGAACATTAGCACATGACCTGCAAAGAAAAAAAAAAGCCCTAAAATAGTGCCCTGTTAAATCTGGGTTTAGCACATGATAAAGTCCCACGTTAAGCTCAGATTTTACTTTAGTAAAGGCCCCGAAGTGCCTTTCAATATCAGCACCTTAATTTTTAGCTGCTGTGTGGGGTAAATTTTCTAAAAGCTGGGCTTAGCCAGCTAGAGCTTTATGAAAATCTAGCCCAGTGTTTTTCACTGCAAGTCCTGGGGGCCAATGGCAGCCCTTGGAGGCCTCTGTTGCGGCCCCTATTGTCTTTCTGGTTTTTTTTTATTCCCTGCTACTCTGCCTCTCTACCCCGGCTTGGGACAGAAAGGGGAAAGTGAATGGGAGAAGAGCTGCATGCTTGAAAGACAACAAAAACAAACGGAAAGCTAACCAAAATGTAAAAATAATAAGTGAAAATGATGGATCAATGAAGATTTGTACATCGTTGCTTTTGAATCTCTGGATAGCGACGTTGATGCTGTGAATTCTGATGATCCTTTAAAAAAAAAAGTTATGAAAACATGGGGAAATGTTCATTAATGTTTTGAAAAATTAGTGAAAGTATTTTGAAATATTACTAATCTTGCTATTGCGTTTTTGTTTAAGGTATTTATTTATTTATTGCATTTGTATCCCACATTTTCCCACCTTTTTGCGGGTTCAGTGTGGCTTACAACATGAGTTGAATGTTGGAAATACAATTTGTTACAGATAGTTATGGATTACATTGTGCAGAGTTATGCGAAACAATTGAGGTGTCGTTAAGGAATGTAATAATGGAACATAGACATTGCAACTTTGGAAGGAACCAATGGGAGCTTAGAGGGCGATAAAAAGGCATGAAGGCGTATGGTATATATCTTTCTGTGAGTAAAGGTACGAGTGATGTGATAATACGGGAATGAGAGTTCAGAGGTGAATGTATGATGCATTAGTGAGCAGTAAGTGTGGACTTTATGTGTTTTGTTTCTTTCCGTAAACTTTTTCGAAAAGATGGGTCTTCAATAATCTGCGGAAGGAAGCTTGCTCGTTGGTTGTTCTTAGGTAGAAGTTGCTGGGATAATTATTAGTGCTTGAAAGACAAGGCATTTCTCAATAGACAAAAGAGAACGAACCTACAAGTGCTCTCAACCTTGAGGATACCACCCCCCCCCCCCCAGTGAAGGTGGGCTGGTGGGGATGGATGTCATATGACACCAGGGGTGTAGCCAGACCTCGCCGGGAGCAGGGGCCACAGCCCGAGGTGGGGGGGGCACTGTTTAGCTGCCCCCCCAGCTGCCACCGCCACGATCCCCTTCAAACCCCCTTCCCGCCACCAACCCTCCCCGCTGCCGCATTGGACCCCCCTTCCGACGATCCCATTGAACCCCCTCCTGCCACCAACCCTCCCCCACCGTCGCCGCCCGCCCCGCCGCCGCATCCAATATCAGCCGAAGAGAGTCTTTTCAGTGGCAGAGTAGCTGTTTCTAACACCTTACGCCTTCGTTCAAGGAAGTTCCTTGAACGAAGGCGCTACTCCGGTGCTGAAAAGACTCTCTTCGGATGGCCCGGCCAGCAAACAAGGTATCAGCTGCGGCGGCGGGGCGACGGCGGGGAAGGGTTGGTGGCGGGAGGGGGGGGGTTCAAGGGGATCGTCAGAAGGGGGCCAGTGCCAAATGTACGGGGGGCCCGGGCCCCCTCAGGCCCCACGTAGCTACGCCACTGTATGACACACACCGGACAGCAGTGTCCTGGCCCTGCAGGGGGAACAAATTTGACAGCTCTCCTTCAGCTCATGAGGATCCAAAATGGCCCAAGCTTTAAAAATGAATGAAGACCACTGATCTGGCCCACAGATTCCGAAGTCACAGCATGGAGGGGAAAAGTATTCACTTCTTATTTCTCGCATCTGCTTCCCTTTATTTCTGCATTTTAACATGTGTTTAACCTCAGAAATGAAGCAGAACCAAAGTTTCTTGTTTATTTTTGTGTTTCAGACGGGAAAAATCAAAAGCAAGCAACCCATGGTTGCAGCAATCCCTATCCTGTAGGGGCAACGTGAGATGATTTTATAATTCACCCCAGAAGAAACATTAGCATGCAGCCTGGAGCAGCGGCATTACAAAAATTCTCTTCTCAAATAATGGCCAATCAGGAAAGCCGTTAGCAAAAATTAAAACAATATTGATTTAAATCCAAAATGATTAGCTAACCGTGCTTTAGTTAAATTGCTTGGTTTCAATAAGGTAATGCTTTCTTTAAGTGGCTTGCCAATTTATTCTCTAAATTGCAAAGACTTTCCTCTGACCATCTGATTCAATTTTATTTAGATTTTAAAATTTTCAGGTCCAGGATGAGCTGTTTAGGATAACAAACAGCATTCCAACTTCTCAGTCTTTTGGCTAAGATCTAGGGCGAAGGCTGGGCCATGAGTGACAAACGGAACCTTCCTGGCCTTTTGGTTGAAACTGAGAACCTGTACAATGTGGTGGAAGGAAGGATTAACCCTTTATTACTCAACCCCTACAGGGACGAGATGATGTTTGGATCTTGGCCAAAGTGGGAGAATCGTTTTCTGCAAACCCCACCCCCAATAAAAAAAAAAAACAGAGACCACTCCTTAGTCAACCCGCTTGGACAGAGGGCACACTCTCAAGGTATTTTACATTTCAATAGGGAAGATATGATGTAGACATTTAGGGGTCCTTTTACTAAGCCGTGTAAGCGTCTACGCGCGTCCAATGCACACCAAAATGGAGTTACTGCCCGGCTACCACGTGGCTTTTAAGGTAATTTCATTTTTGGTGTGTGTCTGATATGTGCATCTGGAAGAAAACGTTTTGAACACGCCTATCAGATGCGCGCCAAATACCATTTGACATGCATAGGTCGTTATCGCCCGGTTAACGTGTGACACTTTACTGCTAGGTCAATGGCTGGCAGTAAAATTGGATGTGCGCCAATTTTGATTTTGCCGCACGTCCATTTTTGGCAAAAATTTAAAAAAGGCGTTTTTTTTGCAGGTGCGTTAAAAAAATGGATCTGTGTGCGCTAGAGAATGACACAGGGACCCGCAGTAACCACGGGGATGGGGATGGGGACAGAGCTTGCGGCAACAGGACGGGGATGGGGACAGATATCATGGGGACGGGGTGGGGATGGGGACAGAGCTCACGGGAACGGGGACAAAATTAGGATTGTGAGCCCTCCAGGGACAGAGAAATATCCGGCATACCTGAATGTAACTCACCTTGAGCTACTATTGAAAAAGGTGTGAGCAAAATATAAATAAATAAATAATTGTGATTTGAATATCTATATGGGTCTTGATGGACAAACATATCTCCAGAACAGCCATTTTGCAACATGAATGTCCATGCACCATGGATGCAGATTATTGGACTTTGCCATTGCTGTATCTGCAGTGGCATACCAAGGGTGGGGTGGTGGGGGTGGTCCACCGCAGGTGCACACTGCAAGGGGGTGCAGGCAGAAGCTGTGTGGCTTTTGACTCCACCGGTTCCCTGCTCCTTCTGAAGTTACTTCCAGTTTCGGGGCAGGGAACTTGCAGAGCCAACAGCCATGCGGCTGTTTCCTTCACCCCCAAGAGGTGATGCGCCAAGGGTGGAGCCGCCTGGGGGTGAAGCACCGGGGAGTGGAGGTGATGCACTGGGTGGCTACCGACCTAGGAATGCCACTGTGTATCTGTAATACATCTGCCAGCTGGCACCTCTCGATTTGAACATTTATATTTGGCATTAGAAATCCCTTCCAAAATTTGACTCCATGTTACCATGTATGTTTTCTACAACACACAGCGATTCTCTGTTAGTGCCGGGTAGTTCCAAGCATGACCTTGCTGTTACCCAGGGCAGAGACATAATCCAATTTTTTAGTTCACAGATAACTGAATTATTTTAATTGAAAAGTTAATTCACCTCCCCACTCTGCCCTTCCCTTTAAGTGTGTGAAGTGCAGTGGATAAGGCAGGTGATATAAATGCATTCCCTCAGGGGTAATACCTCCACATTTTGTGCATGGCATGACTATAATGAACCTTATCCCTAGGCCAGAGTATGTGGACTATGATCATAGGGGTCATTCTAACATTTAGATGTTGATTATACATATAAATGTTTAGAATAATGGTACATAGATGCATATGTGAATGTCAAAATTCCACCTAAGTGTCATTCTGTAAATATCTTAAGAACATAAGAACACAAGTGTTGCCATGCCGGGACAGACCAAAGGTCCATCAAGCCCAGCATCCTGTTTCCAACAGTGGCCAATCCAGGTCACAAGTACCTGGCAGAAAAACAAAGAATAGCAACATTCCATGTAGAACCCCAAAGAGCAGCAAGATTCTAGAATTCTAAAGAATAACAAGATTCCATGCAGATTTTCAAAGTGTAGCAACATTCCAAGTAGAACCCCAAAGAGTAGCAAGATTCCATTCAGAATCCCAAGTACATAAGTATTGCCATATTTGGGACAGACCAAAGATCCATCAAGCCCAGTATCCTGTTTCCAACAGTGGCCAATCCAGGTCACAAGTACCTGGCAAGATCCCAAAACAGTACAATACATTTTATGCTGCTTATCCTAGAAATAAGCAGTGGATTTTCCCCAAGTCCATTTTAATAATGGCTTATGGACATTTCTTTTAGGAAGCTATCCAATCCTTTTTTAAACCCCACTAAGTTAACTGCTTTTACTACATTCTCTGGCAAAGAATTCCAGAGTCTAATTACACGTTGAATGATGAAATATTTTCTCTGATTTGTTTTAAATTTACTACTTTCTAGCTTCATTGCGTGCCCCATAGTCCTAGTATTTTTTGAAAGAGTAAACAAGAGATTCACGTCTACCCGTTCCACTCCACTCATTATTTTATATACCTCCCCTTAGCCATCTTTTCTCCAAGCTGAACAGCCCTAGCTGCTTTTAGCCTTTCCTCATAAGGAAATTATCCCATCCCCTTTATCATTTTCTTCGCCCTTCTCTGTATCATTTCTAATTCCACTATATCTTTTTTGAGATATGGTGACCAGAATTGCACACAGTATTCAAGATGTGGTCGCACCATGGAGCAATACAGAGGCATTATAATATCCTCATTTTTGTTTGCCATTTCTTTCCCAATAATACCTAACATTCTTTTTGCTTTCTTAGCTGCCGCCGCACACTGAGCAGAGGGTATCAACGCATCATCAGCGATGACACCTAAATCTCTTTCCTGGTAAAGTGACTCCTAAGGTGGAACCTTACATTATGCAGCTATATTTTGGGTTCCTCTTTCCCCACATACATCACTTTGTACTTTTTTCACATTAAATCTTAGGTAGCACATGTATGACAGAAGGGCGTAAACATAGACAGAGTCTAAATAAATACCAAAAAATCATACCTGTATGTCATGCATGTTTTTCTGGCATTTAGACAAAAACACTTAAACCAGAGATACTGCAAGTTGGTGAATTCTGTGGCAAATCAAGGTGAGGTAAAAGCTCGCCTTTTACCTCACCTTGATAACTTTCTCCTTAAGAGAAATGAATTTAAATTGCAACCTTTGGATTCCATATGTAGAGGGACCAATGAGCTTTTCCTGTGTTTATTTCATCTCTATGATAAAAAAAAGACTGGAAAGTGATGCATCTGACATTTGGAACTCCCTCATATTAAGAAGATAAGAATAGCCATGCTGTGTCAGACTGATGGTCCATCTAGCTCAGTATCCTGGTTCGAACAGTGGCCAGTCCAGGTCACAAGTACCTGGCAGAATCCCAAAGAGTAGCAAGATTCCAGAATCCCAAAGAGTAGCAAGATTCCGGAATCCTAAAGAGTAGCAAGATTCTGTAATCCTAAAGAGTAGCAAGATTCCAGAATCCCAAAGAGCAGGAAGATTCTGGAATCCTAAAGAGTAGCAAGATTCTGGAATCCCAAAGAGTAGCAAGATTCTTCAAAATCCAAAGAGTAGCAAGATTCCATGCTACTTACCCCAGAGATAAGCAGTGGCTTTCCCCATGTCTGCCTTAATAATGATTTCTGGACTTTTCTTCCAGGAATTTGTCCAAACGTTTTTAAACCCAGCTATGCTAACTGCATTTACCACACACCCTCTGTCAATGAGTTCCAGAGCTTAATTATGTGTTGAATGAAAAAATGTTTTCTCTGATTTGTTTTAAATGTACCACATGGAATGTTGCTACTATTTGAGATTGTACATGGAATGTTGCTAGTGGAGGAGTAGCCTAGTGGTTAGTGCAATGGACTTTGATCCTGGGGAACTGGGTTTGATTCTCACTATAGCTCACTGTAGCGCTGGGCAAGTCACTTAACCCTCAATTGTCCCCGGTACAAATAAGTACCTGTATATACTATGTAAACTGCTTTGAATGTAGTTGCAAAAACCACAGAAAGATGGTATATCAAGCCCCCTTTCATCTTGGAAGAGAGATGCTACATTTTACATAGCTCCAGTGTAGCAGAAAACTGGTTAAAACCCAAACAAAAGAAGGCACTTTATGAACTGAAAGGGAAGCGGAAATCACCTCAGGAATAATATTGATCTTAATATACAAGTGATATTACAAGCTGACACAAGCTGGGAGGTATGAGAAAACCAGGATCAATACAAGATGCCAGGAAGGAAGGAGATCAGGGAACACAGAAAAATCTTGCTCTAAATAAGATTGATTTAAAAATAAAGGTATGCAAACAGAGAAGACCTGCTAAAAAAAACCCTACTAAATATGCAAGTGGAATGAAAGAAAAAAAGAAAACACAAAACACAGGAAAAATGATCTGAGCTGAATACGTGACAGTCCATTAATCTCCTGTCCCAGCCTATGTGACCTTGGCAAGTCACCTTATCTCCTTGTGCCACATGCAGGCAGGTCATCATTTTTTCTCCCCCCCCCCCTATAATTAATAGATGCTTTCCTGTAGTGAACTAAATCTGTATTTCAAAACATCCACCTTTGAGCTGGCTGCATTTATGTTTCACCAAATAAAAACAAAATCCAACCAGAAGCGAAAAATGATACAACAAAAATCGAATCTAGTCCTCAATTGCTCGCTGAACAAACTGCTACACCGCTCTCTCAAAAAAGATAAAAGGAATCTCATACAAAACGGAGCATTTAAAATGCAACAAATATTCACTCATATAATAAATCCCAAAATCCGTGAGGGCAACGTTCAGTTGGTGGGCATTTTTTAAAATGCTGACCTCTGCTCACCAAATTATTTTATTTATCTATTTGTTTGTTTGTTGCATTTGTATTCCACAATTTCCCACCTCTTTGCAGTCTCAATGTGGCTTACAATACATCATGAATAGTGGAAATAAGAAGAGAAAAGACAATTGGTATTACAGAAGGATTTTGGGTTACATGATAATGATAACGCATAGTAGTGAAATAGCAAGAAAGCATTATAAGACAGTTCTGGATACATATGGGGGTTTCACATGTTTTGATCTTTGTGATATGTCTTGTCGAAAAGATAGGTCTTCAGTAGTTTGCGGAAGCTGACTAGTTCAGTGCGTTCCAGAATTGTGTGCTCATATAGGAAAAGGTTGATGCGTGCATTAGTTTATATTTTAGACCTTTGCAATTAGGGAAGTGAAGATTAAGGAATGTGCGGGATGATTTTTTGGCATTCCTGGGTGGTAGGTCTATAAGGTCTGACATGTAGGCTGGGGCATCACCATGGATGATTTTGTGAACTAGGGTGCACACCTTGAATGCGATACGTTCTTTGAGTGGGAGCCAGTATCAGCCTTCCTATGGGTACTGGTACTGAATTTCCCGATCTGGGGCAGCTGCCGGGAGTTAGTCGGGTACTACTGAATATTACTTTCTGCCACTGTACATATACACAATGTAATATATCCAGCAGATGGAAAGGTAGAGTGATATCATTATTGCAAATAAAAGCCATCTATAGTGATAAAGGGAGAGTGCTGGGGAAAAGCTTGGAAATGATGGAAATGGATAGGAAGGTGCTGCCAGGACTTGGGGGGGGGGGGGGTGGGGGGGAGAGAGTGGCTGGGGCAGAATAATCCATGAGGAAATGTGGTGTAGTGGTTCCAATCCTGCTTCTCTTGTCAATATACCACATGATCCTGCATAAGGTATTCAATTTCTGGATACCTCAGACACCATCTTCAATTGTAAGCTCTTAAGGGAAGGGACCCTTGCGGAGGGTGGGTCATGAATATTTTCATATTGATCTCTTGCAAATTCATGGTGTTTATTCCAAAAACATGACTGAAAAGCCCTGCGCGGTCACTTGGTTGAGTCTGTCAGAGAGCTGTAAGTAAACCAGCTTATAAAAAAATATGTAGATTCCCAATATGATCTCTGGAAAAGATCTCAATAATAGTCTACAAAAAACCAGAGTATGAAGGAGACAAAACAATAGAGGGATTGGCCCAGGAAATCTATAAAAGTAAACATTTTTGAATGTGATAGGGAAGTTCTCAGAGTATAAACTCACCCAAGCGTGGCTACACAAAGTGATTCACGTCTCTAAGGGTGGACAAGTTTCTCAAGCATAGAACTTCTCCATGAATTTTTTGAATTTTTATATGAGCAAATACACATCAGTGCTCTAATTGTATTATAAATAATGATAATAAACTTTACACCTCACTCAGAGGTATAAAGTGACAGGGTCAGTCAGTGTTGGCATTACTTACAATGTCCTCGGACTTCAGGACCATGGAGAGGGTCATTTTGCAATTCATTTGCATCCATAAAGCATTTAAAAAGTTATCACTCAAAGCTTGGCTAGGTGTAGTCTGAAGAGGTGTTCCTGATGGTGGTGGTAGTGGGGGGTTGCATTTTCCTGAATACTTTTTAAAAGCCAAATGTCTGTGCATAGTTTTAAGCAGAAAATTTGGCCGTTCTACAGAAGAGGTGTAAAAGGGAAAATGGAAACCATAGAAGTTGATGTTCAAGAGCGAGTACATTTTCTGTCACTTTTGCTAGTTGGCACCAACGTTTCTTTACAGAAGAGGCACCTGCTCATCCTTTCATCCTTTGCACCCATGGGCCGATGTGCAGAACCTAACGTTGGCACTAGAGGCGATTAGTGCTTGCATTAATCTGCGCAGAATGTTCGGAGGGCTGCAGCGCAGAAAACAATGGCTATGCCAAAGATGAATGCAAAGTGTATTTAAAGTGCTTTTCCCTCATCCCCTTGCTTCCTCCACCCCAGCTTACCCCACAATAGTAAGTAAGTTCAAAAAGGCATTCCCAATCAACCCAATCTAAGTGCCTAAACCTTGCAACACAACGAAACCAAAGCTCGTGATAGACTCTATACAACTCTTCCCTTCTACGATTCCCCAATGTGTCTATAACACTTGAACCTCATTCGACCACAACAACTCTCTGTATTTGTTTCTCTACCGGAGATGGCGAACGCCTCTACAGTATAATGTAAGCCACAATGAGCCTGCAAATGGGTGGGAAAATGTGGAATACAAATGTAACAAATAAATATTTCCTCCTAATGCTCAGAGAACAGCGCACAAAGAAACCCTGCTCTCACCGCTGGAAACCCAACACCAGTTCGGAACTGCTGTCGGGGTGTTTGAAGAGAGGATTTTCTACTTTTTTTCAAGTTAATATCTGCTGGTTTTGATTTATTTCAGAAGCAGAAGGAAGTCCGTGCAAGCCTCTAAGTGCTGGGAGTGAAAAACAAGTGTGTGTGGGTCTGAGCAAACCCGAAAGTGAAAGCTGACATTGGCACCTGTTTCTCCACTTAAATAGAAGCCTCTCAAGTGAAAAAAAATTTTGAAAGGCTTATATTTAAAGGATCAGAACCGTGCCAATGTGTGCTTCACTTCCTGGTTAGTCTGGGCATGTGCACAAGAACTGTGCTTACCACAAACCTCTTCTGCTCATGTGCCAGGCAATTCCTTCTTATTTTTGGTCTCAGAGCGTACATAACATTTGCATATCATTAGGGTTAAGCATTGGGGAGCTAAGTGCCCTCCTGTGGCAGGTGCTGGAGATGAAAACCGTAACTCAAACCGTAATTCAAAAATGTGTGGGATAAACCCACAGGAATCTTGTTTACAACAAGTCGATCCAAAGAAGCTTAGCGGAGACTATGAGACAACTCTGGTAATTGAGATGCAAAGCCAGTACTAGGTGGACTTCTACGATCTGTGCCCTGACCATGGCTGGATAGATTTGGATGGGCTGGAGTGGAGCTTTTCAAGGGCTTCGATGACAACTTCAAAAGTTTTAGAGCAAGGACAGTCCTGAAAAGAGCAAGGACAAATCAAGATCAGGTATACATATGTTGTATCACCTCATACCTTATGTAACGAGTTTATCTTCTCAGGCAGACTGGATGGACTGTACAGGTCTTTATCTGCCATCATCTCAAAAATGATATATAGGAATTGGAGAAAGTGCAGAGAAGGGCAACGAAAATGATAAAAGGGATGGAACGACTTCCCTATGAGGAAAGGCTGAGAAGGTTAGGGCTCTTCAGCTTGGAGAAAAGGCGGCTGAGGGGTGATATGATAGAAGTCTACAAGATAATGAGCGGAGTAGAGCGGACAGATGTGACGCGTTTGTTTACACTTTCAAACAATAATAGAACCAGGGGACACAAGATGAAGCTAGAATATGGTAGATTTAGAACAAACAGGAGAAAGATTTTCTTTACTCAGCGCGTAGTTAGACTCCGTAACTCGTTGCCGGAGAATGTAGTGACAGCAGCTGGCCTTACGGAATTTAAAGGGGGTTTGGACAGATTCCCGAGGGAAAAGTCCATTGAACATTAATAAAAATTTTTAATGGGTTTTGCCGGGTTCTTGAAGCCTGGAGTGGCCGCTGTCGAAGACAGGATGCTGGGCTTGATGGACCGTTGGTCTTTTCCCAGTATGGTGGTGCTTATGTTCTTATGTTCTTACGATGGGGCTCATTTTCAAAACAGAGTTACAAACTTCCAAAGGTTACTATGGAACTTTGTAAGCCTAAGTGCTTTGAAAATATGCCTCTGCGTAAAGGTTTGGTGCCCACCCATTGAGGCGGTAGTAAGAGCTCCCGCATTAACCCGGTGGTAACCGGGCAGCACACGGCACTGCCCGATTACTGCCGGGTACACTCCAGCGCTACAAATCTTTTTCTAGTGTCGGATACGATGACACACTAGGGTTGGGAAGTACCACCGGCTGCTGCAGTAGCCCAGTGGTACTTCTTGTATAGCGAGTGGTAAGCCCCCCCCCCCAAAAAAAGTGTCATTTGCTGATTGTAACCCACTCCCATTCAGTTTCAGTTGCCACGAGCAGAGAAACACTCAGCACTTCATACAGAAAATCAGGGGCACCATCTTTTCCTGGTGATAAAGTCCCCCTTTCCAAGGACAAAGCCCAGAATCCCCTCCATGTCATTATTTATAGCTATTTAATTCTTGACACGTTTTTCTTAATACCTAAAGCCACTTGAAGTTAGTGAGACAGCCCCCATTCCCCATCCTACAGAGGGCTACACACCACTCTGAAACGGACAGAGGATGGCAGGTATTAATCACCAGCAGAACTGGGCTGAAAGATGGGAGGTTTGCTGCTCTGCCTTCTGTGGACCAAGTGAATCCCTGAGAAATCTTTGTAAAACCTTTCCTCATGCTAATAGCCAGCGTTATCAAACGTCTGGATGTCACAGCTGAAAACATTTCAGCAAACGGCACCAGAAGTGTGATTATGATCCAACGTGTGTGTTGGAGATGTTTCCAGCCGTTTTGACCATGTGACGTGGCAAATATAGCCCGAACCTGATTTTAATTGTGGCTCACGGAGAAGTCATACCGGTACTGAAGTGAACATGATGTACTCGCACGGAATGACCTGAGATGAATATCTGAAGGAAATGCTTGCTTTCACATTCTCAAACAAACTGTAGACGATGGATGAGTTTAAAGAGGAAGTTAGATTACGAAATGAGCTGTGTAGTAACACTGACTTGTTTCTCAACCGTGTTCTGGAGGAGACACAACTAACCAATCTTGTTGTCAGGACATCCCTATTGAATATATGTGAAACAGATCTGTATAAATATGGAAACCTTTTTCAGCTGTATGCATTACAGATATTTTGCATAAGTACCTCTGGGACAGGGTTGATAACCACTGGGTCAGAACTCAGAGCTGGGTATGTAGAAAACCCAGTGCCACCCTGCAAACGACTTTTCAAACACATTTCTGCTCTTCCTGATTCTTCTCACTTTAATATTCACTGTCGTCATGTTTTTTTTTTGTTTGCCTCTCGTGCGACGTCATTGACAGATAGCCGAAGCAGACCATTCCATGGGGAGCTCTCCTGCTGAGGCTTTGGGGTGATGAGAAGGAAATGAAGAAAGGATGGGAGAAGAGGGAGAGGGGAGGATGGATAGGGATGAGTTTATTAATTTGCACCGCCCTCTCCAAGGAGCATCAGGGCGCAAATCCATTCAGTTTAAGAGCAGCGGGCCTGGTGCGGAGTTCACTTCTTCCCCCCCCCCCCCCCCCACCATTTCATGCTATCCCTGATTTCTCTAACATGCATGCACAGGCCTGAGCATGAAAAATGTATGTCAGCATGTGAGCACATCCCTACTTGTGCTGGAATTCTGCTTTGTCACATTTCTTTATTACTAGTAAAAAAAGGCCTGTTTCTGACACAAATGAAACGGGCGCTAGCAAGGTTTTCCTCTCCCCCTGCAGCCACCCATGTTCAGCTATCCTCCTCTCCCCGTGCGCCCACTACAGCCACCCATGTCCAGTGACCCTCCTCTCCCCCGTGCCCACTGCAGCCACCCATGTCCAACGAACCTCCTCTCTCCCCTGCCCACCCTCCAGCCACCCATGTCCAGCGACCCTCCTCTCTCCCCTGTCCCCCCTCCAGCCACCCATGTCCAGTGACCCCCCTGCAGCCACCCATGTCCAGTGACCCTCCTCTCTCCCCTGTCCCCCCTCCAGCCACCCATGTCCAGCGACCCTTCTCTGGACATGGATCAGCTGTGAGGCATGTTTCCCCTCCCCCCGGGTTCTGAAGTTGACATCATAATGGCTACGGTGATGTCAGCCTGATCTATGGAGCCTAGCAGACCAACTTGGAATGAGCCACTGTCCCAGCCACTGTCCCAGGCAAATCAGCTCCAACGCCCCCCTCCTGACCTCCCATGTTTAGCATCCTCCCTCCTTCCCTGCCAGCTACAAGGCCCTCTGTCCCTCCCTCCCAGCTCCAAGGCCCCCCCTCCTTCTGATACCTCCCATGTCCAGCATTTCTCCTGCCCTCCCCCCACCCGAAGTCGCTGCCGCCACCCCCCTCCACCCGGCCCGGGCCCTCTCTTCGCTATTGAACTTACAGCGCCGAAAACGCAGCAGGCAGATCAGCTAAGCTCCTGTCGGCCTTCCTTCCCTGCCTGTGTCCCGCCCTCACTGACGTTACGAGGGCGGGACACAGGCAGAGAAGGAAGGCCGACGGGAGCTCAGCTGATCTGCCTGCTGCGGTTTCGGCGCAGTAAGTTCGGCGGCGAACAGAGGGCCCGGCCCCGGTGGAGGGGTGGCGGCGTCGACCCTGGGGGGGGGGAGGGCAGGAGAAATGCTGGACATGGGAGGTATCAGAAGGAGGGGGGCCTTGGAGCTGGGAGGGAGGGACAGAGGGCCTTGCAGCTGGCAGGGAAGAAGGGAGGATGCTAAACATGGGAGGTCAGGAGGGGGGCGTTGGAGCTGGGAGGGAGGGACGGAGGGGGGCCCTTCGAGCTGGGAGGGAATGGGGCCTTGGAACTGGGAGGGAGGGCAGGGGGCCTTGGAGCTGGCAGGGAAAGAGGGAGGGCAGGGGGCCTTGCAGCAGCGAGGTGGGGGGAGGGGGCCTTGGAAAACCCCCATACCAATACTCGCCCGTTTTAACTGGCTTAACGGCTAGTAAATAAATAAATAAAAACCTTAGATTGTGAGCCCTCTAGGGACAAAGTACCTGCATATAATGTGTACAGCACTGCATACATCTTAGCCGAGATTGGGTGGCAGAGCCAGTGGTGGGAGGCGGGGCTGGTGGTTGGGAGGCGGGGATAGTGCTGGGCAGACTTATACGGTCTGTGCCAGAGCCAGTGGTGAGAGGAGGGGCTGGTGGTTGGGAGGCGGGGATAGTGCTGGGCAGACTTATAAGGTCTGTGCCAGAGCCGGTGGTGGGAGGCGGGGCTGGTGGATGGGAGGCGGGGATAGTGCTGGGCAGACTTCTACGGTCTGTGCCCTGAAAATGGCAGATACAAATCAAAGTCAGGTATACACATAAAGCAGCACATATGAGTTGATCTTGTTGGGCAGACTAGATGGACCGTGCAGGTCTTTTTATGCCGTCATCTACTATGTTACTATGTTAGTAGTGCTATAGAAATGATTCATAGTAGTATCAGGTGTCTCCTGAAGGAAAAAAGTTGAGAATGAATCACCAGTGGGTCTGAAAGTGTTTCTAAGTGAACAACACAACCTTAATGTTTATTCAGCCAAAGGCTAATGTGTGCATATGCGACTCTGGATGCCAATCGAATTTTTTGTGTGCAAGATTCAGCTGTTGCTACTGCAGATCCTTGTGTACATGTGACTGGTTGCACCTTCCCATGTTAGAGGACATTTAGTTGCTGCATTGGGGAGCAAAATGGATCATTTTCAGTTATATGCACAGCAAATTCTCCTTAAATTGCTTTAAAACAACATGCAAGCTTTATTGACCAAATATCTTTTTGGGTTGAAGCATTTGTAGTGTAAAAGTTGGGTTGGGACTTGCTAAGGAAACTCCTGCCCCTGAGCAGTGGGACACGTCCTGTTTTATTTTTTAAAATTGTTTTTTCTGCTCCAGAATGAATGTTTCGATATTTTTGTTTTAATTCTGTGGGCTTGCTGAGAGATCCAGGTTTCTCGTCTTTTTTTTCTCTGAAAGCCTATTCAATCATATTGATATCCATCTGAAGAAAGGATGAAAGTCCATAAACCTGAGATGCCAACATATGTGGAACGTGCAATGATAAAAATGATAAAGGAGAATGTAGGATGTAAAGAACTCGATGGAAAAAATTTTTATGGCAGTTTATTCTCAGACATGTAAGTAGGACATTTAAAGCTGCATAAAACCCCTTACAACAGTGCTTCCCAAACCTGTCCTGGGAGACCCCAGAATATCTGCAAAAAATATTCAACAGAGAGAGAGAGACAGAGAGATTTTCATGCACTGCCGCCATTGCATGCAAATTTCTCTCATGAATATTTATTGTGGCTATTTTGAAAACCTGTCTGACTGGGGTGCCTCAAGACAGGTTTGGAAACCACTGTCTTATGATAAACCACAGCTGGATCTGAATCATCCTTAGGGTATTGTAGCTGAAGTTTAGAGGGCTATCAGCTCCAGGTCAGCTAAGACAGGCTATTCCAGTCCTGTTTTGGTTTTTTTTTTTTTGCCTGGCAGGTTCCTCCTGCTCCCTTGGTCTTCTAGCTTAATCAAAATCAGGGATTTTCCCCCCTTGTATTATTCCCTCTCTTGATTCCCATACTTTCACAGTGATGGTCCTCAAATTCAGGCCATGCACTTGAGTTTCTTTCTTCTGGAACCTAGCAATATTAGATGCTAACTCAGGCCACCAGGTGTCACTGTTGCATAATAACTGTGACCCCCTCCTTCCCAGAGTCCATGAACCTAGTCTTCAGTAGCACCTTCATCTGATGACCTTAGGGAGTACAGAACCAGCCCCCAGAACTGAACCTTGGTCTTCATCCTAAGAATACTGTCACCCAACCACCATGTTGACTCCCAGTCCTGGATTTGCTCCATGGCCTGCACAGACTTCTTGTTCTGCCTTACTCAGGGGGAATGAGCACTATAAAACTCATGCATGCAGGGTCAGGGGAGCAGGGAATGCAGAACTGGATAAGCATGGAGTTCTCTGCAAACCCTAAATCAGGGGTTCCCAAGCCTGGTCCCTCCAGGGCCACAACTTAGTCTGGTTTTCAGGATTTCCACAATGACTATGTAGGAGATCCATTCACATCCTCTGCCTCCGTTGTACGCCAATAGATCTCATGCATAGCCATTGTGGAACTCCTGAAAGAATTGAAGACCTCAAGGACCTAGTTTGGGAACCCCCTGCCCTAAATGGAAGCCAAGACTTCAGAACAAGCCAAGGAGACATATCAGTTGAAGAAAGGTGGGCTTTCACTTTTGGCGGTTTTTTCACAGACGGAGTTCTGTTTGATTAAACGGACAATCACAACGTAGTGGGGAATATGCCCTAACTTCGTGGTTCATTTCCATTAGTCCATATTTATTTATTTGTTACATTTGTAGCCCACATTTTCCCACCTATTTGTAGGCTCAATGTGGCTAAGAACCATTCTGACCCCTAAGGCAGGCGTTTGCACGCCGAAACACGGCCCGTGTCGGGTCATTTTCAGATTAAAGGACAACCGTTATCTCTATCCTGAAGGCCCAATGTTGCTTTTTTTCTGTTACCCTCTCTTCTGTGTCTGTGTAATACTGTAACCAAATGATGGACAGTGTATTAGAATAAAAACCAGAAAAGCCTGGAATGACTTTCCTGCACTACAGTGATACCTCGGTTTTCGTCGATAATCCGTCCGAAAACAATCGGCGAAATCCGAAACCGACGAAAACCGAGGCAATTATTCATTGAGCAAGAGAACGCGTGGGTCGCCCTTTGTTTTTTTGCAAAATTAGCAGCGAGGTCACGTGGGCACGTCGACGAAATCTGAGACAAATTTTTCACGGAAAAAAATCGATGAAAAACCGAAACCGACGATAACCGAAGTCAACGAAAACTGAGGTATTACTGTACTGAGTTTCTTGGCACTGATGGTGGCTGAAGACAAAATTGTACGTATTCAGAGCTGCCAAGTTATCCGTTCCAGGAGGGAGATGTTTTGGGCCACTCCAGGTTTTGAAATTACACCCCTAAAGCAGTGTAGTATTTGTAGTCCATGATTCTACCCATTGAAACTAGTGCTGCAGGTCCCATGAAGCACCAGGATGAGATTGGCAGAAATCCAGGACGGACCAAGAAGTCTCCCTCCTGGAACGGGTAACTTGGCAGCTCTGTGCATGGATGGTAGCGGGATGGCTTCATCAGACATAAAGAATGGGGGATTCAATCAGTGCCGTAGCGAGGGCTGCTGACACCCGGGGCGGGTCGTCGCTGCGCACCCCCCCTCAGTGCGCGCACCCTCCACCCTCCGGCGTGCACCCCCCCGGAGCGCATTCATACTGGCATAGAAAACGAGGGACGGGCGGGAGGGCCGATCCGCCCCGAGTGCACGTCGCTGGGAGCTGCGTTGGCTCCGCTGGTTCCCTGCTCTCTTTGCCCCAGAACGTAACCTGTTCCGGGGCAGAGAGAGAGCAGGGAACCAGCGGAGCCAACACCCCCCACAGCGGCGTACACCCGGGGTGGACCGCCCCACCGCCTCCCCCTTCCTTTCGCCACTGCGGGGATTCTGGAAGGTCTTTGAAAGCACAGCGCGTACTTTGCATTCATTAAGCAGAAACATAGAAGATGATTTCAGTGCTGTTGGAAATCTTCCACCCTACAAACCCAGAAAAGTGCAGCCACCTCTGATGTGGAGGGGCTGTGCAACCTGCATCAGGAATGCTTTCATTTGCTCTAACTCTAGGTTACCATAAATAGCTCCTTTTGTGACAGAAACCTCCACATTCCTCTGCTAATATTCAGATCCCTGAGCTCTGGAGAGGACGGAGCATGTCTGTTTTGTGAAATACATTTGCCTGATCTTTGAATTATCCCTGCCTAAGGCTTCTTCTCCCTCCCTGTCACTCATAATCTAGGGTCTGTGTTCCCAGCCTGCAATACTGGCAATTTCTGGAAGTCGCCCGGTAATGCCTCGATAAAGCAGCAACCTAAAATGCATGTTTAAGAAAAAAAAAACAAAAAACGATTTGTGTTCCAGAAATCACAGCTATCAACTTTAATCCGGTGAGCAGCCGTCTCGCCTTGTGCTGTGATGACAGCAGCAAGATAGTGGGAGCGAGAAGCGCGGTCTCATTTTCCATAATCAGACGCTTGAAGAGCAACAGACGCCGCAAAGGTCAAACGAGTCAACAGTCTCAGATTTTCCAGCCCTTTCCCCGATCAGGCGACTGAAGGAGGAGAAAAAAAAAAGGGGTCTTTTATAAAATGTGCATGTTTGTAGTCAGTGTCGGCTTGCAAAGCTTCATTTGTGGTTAACAGATGAATGCATTTGTTTTCTGATAAAGACAAAAAATTCTGTCCCCGTGGTTCAAAAGTAATGCAGAAAAACAAATTGCAGAATGCCATTGGGGATGGACATGGAAACAGAATTTTTTTCTTTTCCCTCGTAGGTTGGCTTGCCGGCAACTTGAATATTGCTTGATTTTAAGTATGTATCACTCTTTCTAGATGTATGTGTATATATCATTATCTAGCAATCTATACATATACAAAAATACATTTGAATATGGATATATACGCCCCGCCCCCTGGGTGCAGCGCCCCCCCCAGATGCAGCGCGACCCCCCCGGCGAAAGGACACCCCCCCACGAAAGAACCCCCCCGCCCGGGTGCACACCATTGGGGGGGTGCCGCGCGCACCTGTCCGTCATTCGTTCCATGCTCCCTCTGCCCTGGAACAGGAAGTAACCTGTTCCGGGGCAGAGGGAGCATGGAATGAACGACGGACAGGCTCGCGCAGCACCCCCCCCCCCCCAGCGGCATGCACCCGGGGCGGACTGCCCCCCCCTAGGAACGCCACTGATTTATACCCCACATTTTCCCCGTTAGTCGCAGGCTCAATGTGGCTTACACAATACCGTAGGGCAGATTACAGTTCAGTATAATACAGTTAAACAACGTAAAGTAAGGTAGTGATCGTATAGGCATCGTATAAAACATAAGAGATAATAAGAGATAATAAAAGATCAATAAGGTCCAAAACGTTTGATGTGACAAAAAAAGCCGTAACATAAGTTGATTCTGGAGGATAAGCCTTCTGGAATAAGGATGTCTTCAGTAATTTCCTGAAACTTAGAAGGTTCTGAGTTGATTTTAAGAATTTGGGCAATGCATTCCGTAGCTGTGCGCCAATGAAGGAGAAGCTGGATGCATAGGTAGATTTGTATTTTAGGCCATAGCGATCTGGGTAATGTAAGTTTAAATAGGATCAGGAAGAACTGGAACTGCCTATGAAAGTTATTTTAGAAATATTTCAATGTGTAAAAAGGGACATGTACATGATACATTATATACACCAGTAAATGGAGATTTTTCCAAATTTGTTATTTACAACAGAGCCACACCATGCAGAGATGTCAAAGGGGCGTGATGTGGGTGTGGCATGGAGGAACCTAAATCTTTGCTTACGGGATACATGTGTATGACCAAACGTTTCCACATTGGCCTTTGTACCTGCAAGGAGGCACACGCAAGTGCGTATAAAGGGGCAGGTGTAAAAATAGCATTGACTCCCCTTTAGCCCCCTATGGTCCCTCAATAATCAAGAAGCTCCTGATCCTCCCCCCCAAAATAGGCAATAATTCTACCCCTAATCCACTAAACCCGTTACAGGAAAGATCCCTTTATCCTCTGGCACCTACTGGGTGTTTCCTTGCTGCCTGGTGGGGGCAGAAGTGATCCCTGGAAACTTCTGCCCCATAGGTACTGGAGTCCTAAATGTGGCGAGTTGACCCCCTAGCATTAGTACCACAGGACTACCACTAGGGGCAAGCAAGTGGTGGCTTTTACAAAACTGAACAACAAGGGGAGCCAATGAAGGGGCCAAACTCTGGGACCCTTTTACTAAGAGGCAGTAAGCCCAACGAGGGCTTAGCACTCGCTAAACAAGAAGTACCGCAGGGCTACCATAGCAACCTGATGGCACTTCCCACCCTTAGCGCGCAGTCATATCTGGAGTGTACCCGGCGGTAATCGGGCAGTGCCACGTGGTGCCCAGTTACTGCCAGGTTAGTGCGGGAACCCTTACCGCCACCTCAATGGATGGCAGTAAGGGCTCCCCCCACCGAAATGGCTGCAAGGCAAGAGCTTTACTTGCTGCATGGCCACTTCCTGCAGAAAAGAGAGACTTCCCTTTTACCCGCTGCGGTAAAAAGGGCTTCGACGCACTGATGCCAGCACAGTTCCCCTTTTGCAGAAGCTTGGTGAAAGGGGACCTCAGTTTTGCTTATTGAGGTAAGCACAAGACCACCCCCCCCCCTCGAATCACTCCCCCAAACTCCAAGTCTAAATGAGCAGTTAGCTGATAGTTATATGTGATTTGGAGCAGGTGTAAATGCTGATGAAGTGTACTTTAGTTTTTGGTTTTTTTGCAAAATAAAGAATATATGTATACTTCAAATCATGTGTGCAACAAGCAATCTTCAAATCTGTACATGTCCTATATATATATATAAAACTGAGACTCGATTATGCTCTACTTCCCAACAATTTCTCAGACTTCTACTCAAAAGATCAGTAGGGTCATGATAGGACCCGCCTCCTCTTTGGCTAAATGAGCCAAATGAGAGAAGCTACACTGGCTCCCACTCAAGGAACGCATCACTTTTAAAGTATGCACATTAGTCCACAAAATCATTCATGGCGAAGCCCCAGCCTACATGTCTGATTTAATTGACTTACCACCCAGAAACGCTAAAAGATCATCACGAACGTTCCTCAACTTCCACTTCCCTAATTGCAAGGGCTTGAAATACAAGGCGCTGCACGCGTCAACCTTTTCTTACATGAGCACGCAGTTCTGGAACACACTACCACGCAACCTGAAAGCGATCTACGAACAAACCACCTTCCGCAAATTATTGAAGACCCATCTTTTTGAGAAAATTTACGGAAAGAACCAAAACACAAAGCCCACACTCATTGTTCAGTTATGCATCATTACAGCCACTCCTGTATTCTCATCCCCCGAAATCATACCACACTCATACCTTTACTCACAGAAAATGTATACCAAGTGTGTTCCTGTTCTTATATATTGCCCCTTTTTGTCTCCCTTGCTTCCTTCCAATGTTTCAGTGCTTTTTCCATGATTATACTCCTTATCGATACTTTAACTTTGACTCAAACGACTCACCACAATGTAATCCATAACCAAGTTGTAACAAATTGTATTTCCATGATTCATAATGTATTGTAAGCCACACTGAGCCCGCAAAAAGGTGGGAAAATGTGGGATACAAATGCAATAAATAAATAAATAAATAAATATAACTAGGGGCAGTAACACAATCGTCATTGATCCATTTTTAAGCTTTTTTTCTATTAATCCTAACTTTATTTAACCAAAAAGGTTTTTTAAAAATATTATTTATATTTTCAAGAGTATCTTTATCATTCTTTATGGTTCGCATTCATAGAAAGTAACATGATATCTCTTGAATTAAAGATAAGTACTTAGCTTTTTAACTGTAAGCAGCAGTACGTAATGGAGACCAAATGTCACCGACATAGATCCATGTTTCGCTAACAAGCTGTCTCAAGGTAGTCTCCTATAATATAAAATAGTAGTACAAGATTAGTCCATAGGCACTGACAGAGCTTATCATGCACAATTTCAAGACTGACCTTCACTAACCATAGATTTCATCCAAACGACGGTTTCAAAATGGCCGCCGTGCTTTTTTTAAGGGAAGGCTTTATAGCCAGTTCAAATATTCACATGATATACAGAGCACTAATCGAAACTCAAGGACAGGCACAGCTGATCATTAGTAAACACCGGGTCAGATTAACGTGAGCCATTCAATTTCCCGATTCAATCCATATGGTTCTACAGCATTGAGAGTAAAAATCCAAAATTGCTCTCTAAAGTTAAGCGAGTTTTCTATATCGCCACCCTCCCACCTTTCTCTTACTTTGTCTGTTATCCGCCATCGTAAGTCTGCTATTTGATGTTGACATTCAGCCCAATGTTGTACCAGAGGGGCTTCCACTTTATTAGTGAGGATCCTGCACTTACGTTCTGTAAGCACTAACACTTTAATTCCTAATGTCGAAAATGATTTCTCTATAATTGATGACCTAACATTTGTTATAATCTAATAACATAGTAACATAGTAGATGATGGCAGAAAAAGACCTGCACGGTCCATCCAGTCTGCCCAAGAAATGTGCCACTTTTTTGTGTATACCTTACCTTGATTTGTACCTGTCTTTTTCAGGGCACAGACCGTATAAGTCTGCCCAGCTGGATTCCCCGCCTCCCAACCACCAGCCCCGCCTCCCATCACTGGCTCTGGCACAGACCATATAAGTCTGCCTTCCACGATCCTCGCCTCCCAACCACCAACCCCTCTTCCCCCCACCTGCTCCGCCACCCAATTTCGGCTAATCTATTACTCAGGAACCTATATGCAATACCATAATGTATTATTCTTTACCATGTATGTATGCACCTCAAGGCAACACCATTTGTAATTCTGTCAACCGGAAATGGCAACTGCCATTACGGCAAATGTAAGCCACATTGAGCCTGCAAATTGGTGGGAAAATGTGGGATATAAATGCTACAAATAAATAAATAAATAAATAAATAAGGTGTATTTTAATCGCTCTCATACTTCTCCCTACATAGATTTTATTACAAGGACATTGAATGATATATACTGCCATTTTGTAGTACAATCTGAATTACAGGAAGATTTAATTTTACACTGTGATTGTGGATTGGCCCATACCGAACCTACTATTGAAGTCCGACACCATTGACTGTGTCCACAGGTAGAATGCAATAGTGCATCATTGCTTAGTACGGTAATGATTTTTTCCAAGACAGTATCTCTCCTATACTTTTCGCACGTGTAAAAGCTATAAGAGGCTTCTCCATAAATAGAGTGTCCATCTGTAGAATATGCCAATGAGACATAATTATTTGCACTATAAATTTGGCCGTTGATATGGCAATACACAGACCAGTCGGTTCTGTTCTTCACGATTTCTGTAGTTCAAAAGTAATTCTTGCTGAGAGAAACGAGCTCTGAGGTATGCTTTTCTAACAGTCCTGGGGGGGCGGGGGGGGGGGGGTAGTCTCTTGCTAGAAACTTAGTGGTGAGGCATTCGGCATGAAATTTAAAGTCATCCAAGGAGGAATAAAGTCTTCTGAGCCTTAAAAATTGGCCCACCGGTAGATTGCTTTTCAGATGATACGGATGAAAACTCTTAAAATGTAAATAATTATTACGATCTGTTAGCTTACTGTACAAAGATGTAACAATAGCTCCTTCCGATTTTTCCATATGGATGTCCAGAAAATTTATATATTGTTGAGGATAACTAGCAGTAAACTTTAAATTCCCGTCTAAGGTATTAATCCACTCAATAAATTGAAGCAGTGACTCCCGTGTTCCCTTCCATATAAAGAATATGTCATCCAGATATCTTTTCCAGATTAATATTGATGAGGTGAAAAATTCTGATGGCTATATATAAGATGTTTCAAAAAGGTCCATATAAAGAGTAGCCACTAAGGGGGCTAACGTCGCACCCATTGCCACACCATGGGTTTGTTTAAAGAATTTATTATTATACCAGAAATAGTTAGTCTTAATTAGCAGCTTAGCCAAATCCATTAAAAAGATAGTGGAAATACGAGGAGTAGCACTCCTATCTTTCAAGATAGCTTCAATAAGGTCTAAAGCAGAGTCTTGCGGGATGTTCGTATACAGGGCGGCGACATCAAGAGTGACAAACCATGCTTCATTTGAGACATCACAAATTTCACTAAGCATCTTCAGCATATGAGAGGAATCTTGTACAAATGAAATAACCTTCTGTACTGCCATTTGAAGAAAGTGATCCTTCAAATGGCAGTGCATGCGTGGGATAAACATAAAGGAATCCTGCTCAGAAGGAAGGGATCCCCAGAAGCTTAGCCGGTGGTGGGAGGCAGGGCTGGTGGTTGGGAGGTAGGGATAGTGCTGGGCAGACTTATACGGTCTGTGCCAGAGCCGGTGGTGGGAGGCGGGGCTGGTGGTTGGGAGGTGGGGATAGTGCTGGGCAGACTTATACGGTCAGTGCCAGAGCTGGTGGTGGGTGGTGGGGCTGGTGGTTGGGGGCAAGGATAGTGCTGGGCAGACTTATATGGTCTGTGCCCTGAAAAAGACAGGTACAAATCAAGGTAAGGTATACACATGAGTTCATCTTGTTGGGCAGACTGGGTGGACCGTGCAGGTCTTTTTCTGCCGTCATCTACTATGTTACTATGTTACTATGATCCACAAATCTTGATAGAGGTTCCAGTATAGATCGTACCGTGGAGACAATTGATTCTAAGACTGTTATTACACCTAAGTCACAATCAAGAATTGTAATTACATTTACTCTGTAATTAGTAGTAAAAAGCCTGGATTCTATTCCTCAAGACTTCTAATCCTTATTAGTAGAGTTCATCTTTATTATTTTCTTAATATTGTGAATTACCTCCTTAATTGTGGACTATAGATGAGTAAAAGGATCATGTGATATTGAACAAGTTAGATTGAATTGATTATATGAGTTAGAATTTGTCATAATGTGTCATCTTTTCAGTCAAGTACTGTACTTGAATAAAATTGTAAATGCCTTAAAATAAAAAAAAAAGAAAAGGGGAGTAGACCCAGGGAAGGTATATGAATCTAGCGTGATGGAAAAGGGTCAAGTGCAGATGTAGTGAGATTTGCTAAGGATATCAGAAGGTTGGATGAAATATTGTACCGGAATTACTTCAGGACTTCCGTCTTTTGCAACCAAAATTCGATCGTGGTGAGAAGAATGTGCGGAACGCTTTATCGCACCTTCCGCGAACCTACAGCAAACTACAATAAAAGTTGAATTCCATCAATGAAAAGTGACCTCCATCCTTCTATGGATAAGGTGCGGAAGGCTTTATCGCACCTTCCACGAACCTACAGCAAACTACAATAAAAGTTGAATTCCATCAATGAAAAGTGACCTCCATCCTTCTGTGGATAAGGCACTCTTATTACAATTGATGGCAGAATATACATGTAGAAAGAGAAATGGGGAAGCAAGACTGAGCTGCTAGTCGGGCAATTTCCTTCCAAGAAATAATAATATGACAGCCTCACATACTTTCCTTCTCAGGAACTTTCACAAATAAGCCATCCGAAATGAATTAACAGGTAAATATTTGCTTATTGGCAATTAACTTGTCTAACAGCAGGCCTGAAATACTGAGCCAGTCTCATTACATTAAGGCCCACAATTTCAATAAACTCTAGTCATGTCATATCGTATTAATATACTTTTACTTGTAATGAGACTGCAGCTAATACACTGCTGATTTTATTTGGAAAATGCTATTATTGCTGGCAGGGTGTAGGCGCTATTAAAACATGAACTATAATAGCTAATGTGGACTGGAGTGGATTTTCCATTTTGGCTGTTGTCAGAGCTAAATGACACTGTCATTCAAAGAAAGAGACTTTCAGGCTTATTTTCGAAAGAGAAGGACGCCCATCTTTCGACACAAATCGCAAGATGGGCGTCCTTCTCACAGGGTCACCCAAATCGGCATAATCGAAAGCCGATTTTGGGCATCCTGCACTGCTTTCCTTCGCGGGGACGACCAAAGTTCATGGGGGCGTGTCGGAGGCGTGGTGAAGGCGGGACTGGGGTGTGCCTAAAGCATGGGCGTCCTTGACTAATAATGGAAAAAAGAAGGGCATCCCTGATGAACACTTGGATGACTTTACCTGGTCCTTTTTTTCTTATGACCAAGCTACAAAAATGTGCCCTAAATGACCAGGTGACCACCGGAGGGAATTGGGGATGATCTCCCCCAGTGGTCACTAACCCCATCCAACCATCAAAAACATTTTTTAAAATATTTTTTCCAGCCTCTATGCCAGCCTCAAATATCATACCCAGCTCCATGACAGCAGTATGCAGGTCCCTGGAGCAGTTTTAGTGGGTGCAGTGCACTTCAGGTAAGCGGATCCAGGCCCATCCCCCCCACCTGTTACACCTGTGGTGGTAAATGTGAGCCCTTCAAAACCCACCACAAACCATGTAGGTGCCCCCCCTTCATCCCTTAGGGCTATGGTAGTGGTGTACAGTTGTGGGAAGTGGGTTTTGGGTTTTTGTTTTGGGGGGGGGGGGGGGGCTCAGCACACAAGGTAAGGGAGCTATGCACCTGGGAGTAATTTCTGAAGTCCACTGCAGTGCTCCCTAGGGTGCCCGGTTGGTGTCTTGGCATGTCAGGGGGACCAGTGCACTACGAATGCTGGCTACTCCCACAACCAAATGGCTTGGATTTGGTCGTTTCTGAGATGGGCGTCCTTGGTTTCCATTATCGGCGAAAATCGGGGACGACCATCTCTAAGGACGACCATCTCTAAGGTTGACCTAAATTTTGCGATTTGGGCGTCCCCGACTGTATTGTCAAAACGAAAGATGGACGCCCATCTTGTTTCGATAATATGAGCTTCCCCGCCCCTTTGCCGGGACGTCCTCAGGAAAACTTGGGCGCCCCTTTCAATTATGCCCCTCTACATGACCCATAAAAATGCCTACATCTGATGCCATGTTGGTCCTGCAGAAAATGGCGTCTTTGCATTTTCTGATTCCTATACATGAACCAATCATGAACATATCAAACATGCATGGGATATGCATAAAGGAATCCTGTGCAGAAGGAATGGATCCTCAGAACCTTAGCTAAAATTGGGTGGCAGAGCAGGTGGGGGGAAGAGAGGTTGGTGGTTGGGAGGCGAGGATAGTGGAGGGCAGACTTATACGGTCTGTGCCAGAGCCGGTGATGGGAGACGGGACTGGTGGTTGGGAGGCGGGGAATACTGCTGGGCAGACTTATACGGTCTGTGCCCTGAAAAAGACAGGTACAAATCAAGGTAAGGTATACACATATGAGTTTATCTTGGGCAGACTGGATGAACCGTGTAGGTCTTATTCTGCCGTCATCTACTATGTTACCACGTCATCTAAGAATGACCCTCAGATACTATTGTACACGGCTAGGGCTCTTCACCTTGGAGAAAAGGCGGCTGACGGTAGATATGATAGAGGTCTATAAAATAATGAGTGGAGTTGAACAGGTAGATGTGAAGCGTTTTATTTATGCTTTCCAGAAGTACTAGGATTAGCGGGCATGTGATGAAGCTACAAAGTAGTAAATTTAAAATGAATTGGAGAAACCTTTTCTTCACTCAACGTGTAATTAAACTCTGGAATTCGTTGCTGGAGAATGTGGTAAAGGCGGTTAGCTTAGCAGAGTTTAAAAAAGGTTTGGCCACACTGTAGCCTGGTGGTAGTTCAAAATTGACACACATAGGATACATGTATACGCCTACGGAGTTTAGTAGAATATAAGAATAGCCATATAGGGTCAGACCAATGGTCTAGCTAATCCCAGTATCCTGCTTCCAGCAGTGGCCAATCCAGGTCACAAGTACCTGGCAGAAACCCAATAGTAGCAACATTGCATGCTACCAATTCTGGGGCAAGCAGTGGCCTCCCCCATGTCCATCTCCATAACAGACTATGGACTTTTCCTCCAGGAACTTGTCCAAACCTTTATTAAATTCAAAGATCAGATTAACTTATTCATTCAGTTGTCAAACAAAATAGAACGTGAATCAAAAACCACATTGATAAACCACTACTGCTGGTTTTACATGCCGGAGGACAACAGCTCTCAAGGGACGATAATGAGGACTCTTGAAGAAACCTGCGCGAAACGGGTCCGTCGGGACCTCACCCCACATGAGAGCAGTACCGTTAACAGTTTGTGCTGTAGCACTATTACACACAATACAGACAAGTGAACCCTTGAATCGTTCTGTACTTTTGCTGATAACTTTTTGAGGTTAAATAAAGAGCTTTTTTTTTTTTAGCTCATGATTACTTTTTCACCGAAGTGCTCTAAAATTAGAAACAATTCCGGTTATCATACCGAGTGGAGCAATGGTAGTATGAAGTGAAGGAGTGGCCTAGTGGTTAGGGTGATGGACTTTGGTCCTGAGGAACTGAGTTGGATTCCCACTTCAGGCACAGGCAGCTCCTTCTGACTCTGGGCAAGTCACTTAACCCTCTATTGCCCCATGTAAGCCGCATTGAGCCTGCCATGAGTGGGAAAGTGCAGGGTACAAATGGAACAAAAATAAAATAGATACTATTGGAGATTCTATATGGAATGTTGCTACTATTGAGATTCTGTTGCTGCTATTGGAGATTCTACATGGAATGTTGCTACTATTGGAGATTCTACATGGAATGTTGCTATTCCACTAGCAACATTCCATGTAGAAGGCTGCGCTGGCTTCTGTTTCTGTGAGTCTGACGTCCTGCACATACGTGCAGGACGTCAGACTCACAGAAGCAGAAGCCTGCGCGGCCACATTGCTGATCTGCAAGGGCCGACTTCTACATGGAATGTTGCTAGTGGAATCTCAAATAGTAGCAACAGTGGAGGAGTGGCCTAGTGGTTAGGGTGGTGGACTTTGATCCTGGGGAACTGAGTTCGATTCCCACTTCAGGCACAGGCAGCTCCTTGTGACTCTGGGCAAGTCACTTAACCCTCCATTGCCCCATGTAAGCCACATTGAGCCTGCCATGAGTGGGAAAGCGCAGGGTACAAATATAAAATAAATGAAGCTTTTTCCTCTCATTTCTACGAAGACATTAGTAGTGGTTTATCAATGTGGTTTTTGGTTCTCGTTATATTTTGTTTGACAAACCTTTATTAAACCCAGATACAGTAACCTCTGTTACCACATCCTCCGGCAGCGAGTTCCAGAGCTTAACTATTCTTCGAGTGAAAAAATACTTCCTTCTATTTATTTTTAAAGTATTTCCTTGTAGTTTCATTGAGTGTCCCCCGGTCTTTATACTTTTTGAAAAACAGTGCAAAACTCGATTGACTTCTACCCGTTCTACACCATTCAGGATTTTATATACAGCCGTACTAAACTACCTCAGCAACCCACCTTCCATACTTACCCGCCTAACACTTTACCTCTTTCCTCCGCTACTCAGTCCTTTACACTACTAATTGTATCTGATATCCTGGAATGACAATGTCATTACAAAACTATGTAAGCCACATTGAGCTTGCAAATAGGTGGGAAAATGTGGGATACAAATGCAATAAATAAATAAATAATAGACCCCAATCATATCCCCCCTCAGCCGTCCCTTTTTTTCAAGCCCTAACCTCTTTAGCCTTTCCTCAGACGGAAAGAGTTCCATCCCCCTTTCTCATTTCGCTCACCCTTCTTTAAACCTTTTCTACTTCTGCTATATTTTTATTTTTTGTTACATTTGTACCCCGCGCTTTCCCACTCATGGCAGGATCAATGCGGCAGGCAACGGAGGGTTAAGTGACTTGCCCAGAGTCACAAGGAGCTGCCTGTGCCTGAAGAGGGAATCAAACTCAGTTCCTCAGGACCAAAGTCCACCACCCTAACCACTAGGCCACTCCTCCACTGTTGCTACTATTTGAGATTCTACATGGAATGTTGCTATTCCACTAGCAACATTCCATGTAGAAGTCGGCCCTTGCAGATCACCAATGTGGCCGCGCAGGCTTCTGCTTCTGTGAGTCTGACGTCCTGCACGTATGTGCAGGACGTCAGACTCACAGAAACAGAAGCCAGCGCAGCCTTCTACATGGAATGTTGCTAGTGGAATAGCAACATTCCATGTAGAATCTCCAATAGTATCTATTTTATTTTTTGTTACATTTGTACCCTGCGCTTTCCCACTCATGGCAGTCTCAATGCGGCTTACATGGGGCAATGGAGGGTTAAGTGACTTGCCCAGAGTCACAAGGAGCTGCCTGTGCCAGAAGTGGGAATCGAACTCAGTTCCTCAGTTCCCCAGGACCAAAGTCCACCACCCTAACCACTAGGCCACTCCTCCACTCGTATCTTTTCTTGAGATAAATCTTTGAAGAATTGAAAACGGTAACCACACTCTTCCTATACCAGAATGTGTGTGCGCATGTGTTTACGAGTTTCTTTTTCATTCCCTCTGCATTAAAAAAAAATATTGCAACAAATGATTTAAAAAAAAACCAAAAAACCCATTTACGTTCCATTAATAAAGATATGGAACCAGTGTTTGTGAACTGTTGTAATTTATTGATGTAATATATGCATGCTATATTTTATTTTTTAAAGCGTACAAACAACACAAACCCATTTGCATAAGCTGCCAGTTGAAGCATTATTACCTTATTGATTTCTGTTTCTCTTGGGCTTTAATGGCGCCATTTTTATAGATATTAAAGAACACTAAATACAAAGATAAATGACGGAACACAATTTTTTTGAACATCTTTCAGTCTTCATGTTGGCTTATATTTTTTTTTGATAGAGTATTAGGTTAGAAATTCGTCAACAGAGAAAAATCCGGATATTGCTGACCTGGATGTAGCCATTAGTGATTAAAGGACACACCAGGGCCGCCTTTTGGGGGGGGGGGGGGGCAAAATTTCCCCAGGCCTGGCACCGGGGTCTTTCTCTCTTTCCTGCTCCTGACAGGCCCCGAGTGATTGGGTCCCGACAAGAGCTGGAGAGAGAAAACTCCAGCGCCAGGCCCCCCCCTCCAGCGCTGCAGTTCATTCGCTTCTACCGCTGTGCTGAGTGGCTGCTTTTCCCCCTCAGGCGCATGCTTGGTTTTGAAACCGAGCATGCGCAATGAGAGAGAAAAAAGCAGCTGCAGGGGCAGGGCAGACATGCAGTGAAGAGCAGTGCTGGATTCTTTCGCAGGTAGGGACTCGGGATCCCCTGCCAGCCCCAGGGTACCTCATTTGTGGTGGTGGTGATCTTGAGGGGGAGGCAGCAGCGGCCCTGCTCCGAGCCCAGTGGCAGCGCCCCTGCCCTGGCTCAGTCTTTTGGTGGCTCTGGGACACATGGCCATATAAATACATTATTTATTTGTATTTTGCTCATGCCTTTTTTAGTAGTAGTTCCATGGAGGGGTAAGTGACTTGCCCAGGATCGCGAGGAGCAGCAGTGGGGTTTGAACTGACTATGGCTGGGTGTCAAGATGGTCGCTCTAACCACTAGGCCACTCCTCCACTCCATTAGAAACTCTATGGCATTTTGCTAGATGATATATCTCAGTTTATACATTTTCTCTGGGAGTCATGTGAAAGAAGTATTGCTTGAGATTTTGAAGATTTACCCTCTGGCCTTATTTATTTATTGGTTACATTTGTATTCCACATTTTCCCACCTGTTTGCAGGCTCAATGTGGCTTACATAGTACCATAAAGACGTTCGCCAATTCCGGTATGAACAAATACAAAGTGATATTGTGGTAGACTAAGGTTCATGTGTAATAGACACATTAGGGAATCGTAGAGAGGAAGAATTATTATATGTCCATTACGAGCTTTGGTTTCGTTGTGTTGCAGGGTAAAGGCATTTAAGTTGGGTCGGTAGGGTATGCCTTTTTGAACAGGTTAGTTTTTAATGATTTCCGGAAGTTTAGGTGATCATAAGTTGTTTTCACGGCTTTCGGTAATGCGTTCCATAGTTGTGTACTTATGTAGAAAAAGCTGGATGCATAGGTTGATTTGTATTTGAGTCCTTTGCAGCTTGGGCAGTGGAGATTTAGGTATGTTCGTGTTGATCGTGTTGTGTTTCTGGTTGGTAGGTCTATGAGGTCTGCCATGTATGCCGGGGCTTCGACGTAGATAATTTTATGAACCATGGTGCAGATTTCAACTGTCTCAAAGATATTGCACTTTCTTATAAAGAGTTGAGGGGTGAAGAGTGAGCAAAAAAAACCGATGGACAGTTTATCGATACTCTAGAGTGCACCAGATCTTGGAAGTCATCAAGGCCCTTTTACAAAGCTGCAGAAGAGTCGGTGTGTAGATTTGCCGTGCGCTGAGGCCCCCTTTTACCGCAGTGGGTAAAGGAATTAAAAAAAAAAAAAAAAGGAAACCAATCCAACATAAATGCCTGATCTCTGCAACACAACACAACTAAAGAACGTAATGGACATAACACAACTCTTCCGTTGTACAATTCCCTAGTGTAGCTGTGCCACATGAACTTTATCTTACCACAACATCACCATGTATTTGTTCACACCGGAGTCTGTAAATGCCTCTCCGGTACTATGTAAGCCACATTGAGCCTACAGATAGGTGGGAAAATGCGGGATATAAATGCAACAGCAATAAAATAAGCAGATCTGATCAAACAGATTTGCAGAATGGTAGAAAATAAATGGAGGGGGGGAGAAAGACCTCAGACAGGTGATAATCAGCCAGATTACTGGAATTCCTCTTGAAAAATCACCATATATCGATCACTGGTCTTGACTCAACCTCCTCCCGCGGTATAAACAAATTTTTATATGATTTTTTATAATGAATATACCAAATCCACTGTGTTCGTCAAGGCATTCACAACATGAAATGCGAAAGAACGCAAAAAACTACTTAGCTTGAAGCAGCGTCGTACTCGGGGAATCACCAACGGTCCCGTTTCGCCAGTAGGGCTTCTTCAGGGACAGGACACCCGTTGGGAAGCACTTCTCAAAAATGGCAAGCAGTGGTGTCCTGAAACAATAAAGCACACAGTGAGTAACCCAATACAAATAAATGTAACAAATAAAATAAACAAATAAACGACGGTGCTGTAAATGTAGCCCTTGCCGTGCAGCCATTTCCGGGGAGCCCTGATCGCCTTCTATTTTGGAGGCGGTAAGGGATTCCGCGCTAACTTAGTGGTAACTGGGCAGTGCGCGGAGCTGCCCGATTCAGTAATCAAATCAAATCAAATTCTTTCGGTGCTGGGAAATGGCGCATATTGGTGGCAGGCAGTACTGCTGGCCTCTTGAGGTAGCCCGGTGGTAGTGCCAGAATGGCGCACGGCAAAGCGGCGGAACGTGTATGGCTGCTTTGTAAAAGGGGCTCTTACCGATTTCACCACTTTGACCCTGATCGGGATTGGACGAGGCATTGAAATTTTGAAATAGGTAATAGAAATAAGAGAATAAGACGATACCTTTTTTTATTGGACTAACCACACATTGTTTGACGAGCTCTCGAAGGTAACCATTGGCGCTTGATGTGGTATACTTGGATTTCAGCAAAGCCTTTGACACGGTTCCGCACAGGTGATTGATAAATAAATTGAGTGCCCTCAGTGTGGGACCTAGAGTAACTGATTAGGTTAAAAATTGCTTGAATGGAAAGAGACAGAGGGTAGTGGTAAATGGAGCTTGCTCTGAAGAAAAGGAGGTCGTCAGTGGAGTACCACAGGGATCGGTCCTTGGGCCAGCTCTTTCTTTGTGTGCGATATTGCGGAAGGGCTGTCTGGTAAGGTTTGTCTCTTTGCGGATGATACCAAACTCTTTAACAGGGTGGACACCCTGGAGGATGTGAATGACATGAGGAAGGACCTAACGAAGCTGGAGCAATGGACCAATATTTGGCAACTAAGGTTTAATCCCAAAAAATGCAGGGCCATGCACTTGGGTCGCAAGAATCCAAGGGAACGGTACAGTATAGGGGGTGAAGTGCTTCAGTGTGCGAAGGAAGAGCGGGACCTGGGGGGTGATTGTGTCTGACGACCTTAAAGCTTCCAAACAGGTAGAAAAAGCGACGGTCAAAGCCAGAAGGATGCTTGGGTGCATAAAGAGAGGCATGACCAGCAGGAAAAAGGAGGTGATAGTGCCGTTGTATAAGTCTCTGGTGAGGCCTCATTTGGAGTACTGCGTGCAGTTCTGGAGACCGCACCTACGGAAAGATATAAACAGGATGAAGTCGGTCCAGAGGGCGGCTACGAAATTAGTAAACGGTCTTGAATGCAGAAATTATAGGGACAGGCTTATGAACCTCAACATGTATACGCTGGAAGAAAGGAGGGAGAGAGGAGACATGATAGAGACGTTTAAATATCTCAAGGGCATTTATGTACAGGAAGAGAGCCTTTTCCAAATGAAGGAGAGCTCTGGAATGAGGGGGCATTTGACAAAGATAAGAGGAAATAGGCTTAGGAGTAACCTAAGGAAGTATTATTTCACAGAAAGGGTGGTGGAGGCGTGGAATGGCCTCCCGGTGGAGGTGGTGGAGTCGAGGACTGTTCATGGGATAAGCATGTGGGATCGCTTAGGAACAGGAAGAATTAGGGGTTACAGAGGATGGGCAGACTGGATGGGTCATATGGCCTTTATCTGCCGTCATGTTTCTATGTTTCTATTCCACCAATGCCTAAGAGCCAACCTCCTCAGTGATGTCACAATGGCTCAATTGTCCTATTATTGCCTTACTTTCCCCCCTTAGTGTGAAGAGTTTCAGTCTCTGGTAACCAGAGCTGATATTGTGATGTCATAATGCCTCATTCCACCAATGCCCGAGAGCCAACCTCATCAGTGATGTCACAATGGCTCAATTGTCCTATTCTTGGCTTACTTTCCCCCCTTAGTGTGAAGAGTTTCAGTCTCTGGTAACCAGAGCTCATATTGTGATGTCATAATGGGAATAGGCTTAGGAGTAACCTAAGGAAGTATTATTTCACAGAAAGGGTGGTGGAGGCGTGGAATGGTCTCCCGGTGGAGGTGGTGGAGTCGAGGACTGTTCATGGGATAAGCATGTGGGATCGCTTAGGAACAGGAAGAATTAGGGGTTACAGAGGATGGGCAGACTGGATGGGTCATATGGCCTTTATCTGCCGTCATATTTCTATGTTTCTTATGAAAGATGGTGATGTGCTGTCCTGATGCCTTTTTATGAGTAGATGCGGGGACAATTTTTATAAGTGCCTATTTGAGAGTTTAAAACCCTGTTCTCCATGCTCAGATTCTATAAAAATTACCCCCTAAAGCTGTCAAGATCACATTGTGAATGCCTTTTTTCATGTTTCTCCCTCCGCTGTAAGGCTTTCTCGCCATTATGATGTGACATTCTTTTTTTTTTTTTTTAAAGATGTAATAACAGAATGGAGCTCCCGTCTTCCTGCTCACGCTGAGTCTAATGTTAGAGCTTGGGAAACAGAATTGCGCAAGGCCACTCTTGGAATAACAGAGCAAGTGGAAATTCCATCATTTAAAGCTGCCAGCTATCATTGTTATCTTTTAAAGGTAGAAATTGTTTTTTTGAGATGAAATCAAGCTGTGCAACTCTGTGTGTGTGGGTGTGGGGGAGGGGTAGCTGGAATTATATATATATATATATGGTATGTTTTTGTATCTGTACCTTCCACCGCCTCTCTCTCCCCTTCATCCTTTCCCTCTTCCTTATCCCCATGCTCCTGTCTCTGGGCAACCCTGGAGTAGCCTCCTGCCACACAGATCTCATTTGTATTGTGGTCATTAACTAGGACCCTGGGAGGTGTTTTATATTACTGACATTTTTCTTGGAGCCCCTGCAGGGAAATGAGCAACTCCTTAAGCATGGGAGAGCATTTAAGGAGCAGCTGCCTGAGCCTAGCAGATGTTGCAAGGATTAGAAACTCCAGGCTGCAAGACGGTTTCAGATTGAAAGCATCTACATTATTTATGGGATTTTCAGCGGGTGCTGAAAATTGGGAACCACGGTCTGATTGCAAAGGCGAGAAGTATGAAGAAAAAGAAGTATATATATATATAAGTATATATGTAATGCCATACTGGGAAAAGACCAAAGGTCCATCGAGCCCAGCATCCCGTCCCCGACAGCGGCCAATCCAGGTCAAGGGCACCTGGCAAGCTACCCAAACGTACAAACATTTTATACAAGTTATTCCCGAAATTGTGGATTTTTCCCAAGTCCATTTAGTAGCCGTCTATGGACTTGTCCTTTAGGAAACTGTCCAACCCCTTTTTAAACTCTGCCAAGCTAACCGCCTTCACTACGTTCTCTGGCAACGAATTCCAGAGTTTAATTACACGTTGGGTGAAGAAACATTTTCTCCGATTTGTTTTAAATTTACTACACTGCAGTTTCATCGCATGCCCCCTAGTCCTAGTATTTTTGGAAAGCGTGAACAGACGCTTCATATCCACCTGGTCCATTCCACTCATTATTTTATAGACCTCTATCATGTCTCCCCTCAGCTCAGAAGTGAAGCTGGGAAGAGTCAGTGGCTCATTTGGAAAACATTCTGCATAATCATGCGTTCAGGTATAGAGGCTGCAGTATACTGTTTACCATTTCCGATCTGAGGAAGAAGGGGCAACCTTCGAAAGCTAATCAAGAAATGTATTAAGTTATGTCCAATAAAAAAGGTATCATCTTATTTTCTTTTCCATCTTTTATTTTGTTTGATTTCTATTGATAACTGTTTACCAATACAAATCCTTCTCAGTCCGAGTTGTGAAAAAGCTGAATTTTGTAAAAATATTTCCCACCTTATCATAAGTACATAAGTATTGCCACACTGGGACAGACCAAAGGTCCATCGAGCCCAGCATCCTGTTTCCAACAGTGGCCAATCCAGGTCACAAGTACCTGGCAGAAAAACAAAGAATCGCAACATTCCACATAGAACCCCAAAGAGTAGCAAGATTCTAGAATTCTAAAGAATAACAAGATTCCATGCAGAATTTCAAAGTGTAGCAACATTCCATGTAGAACCCCAAAGAGTAGCAAGATTCCATTTAGAATACCAAGTACATAAGTATTGCCATACTGGGACAGACCAAAGGTCCATCAAGCCTAGCATCCTGTTTCCAACAGTGGCCAATCCAAGTCACAAGTACCTGGCAGAAACCCAAAGAGTAGCAACATCCCATGTAGAACCCCAAAGAGCAGCAAGATTCTAGAATTCTAAAGAATAACAAGATTCCACGCAAAATTTCAAAGTGTAGCAACATTCCATGTAGAACCCCAAAGAGTAGCAAGATTCCATTTAGAATCCCAAGTACATAAGTATTGCCATACTGGGACAGACCAAAGGTCCATCAAGCCCAGCATCCTGTTTCCAACAGTGGCCAATCCAGGTCACATGTACCTGGCAGAAAAACAAAGAATAGCAACATTCCATGTAGAACCCCAAAGAGTAGCAAGATTCTAGAATTCTAAAGAATAACAAGATTCCATGCAGAATTTCAAAGTGTATAGCAACATTCCATGTAGAACCCCAAAGAGTAGCAAGATTCCATTCGGAATCCCAAGTACATAAGTATTGCCACACCGAGACAGACCAAAGTTCCATCAAGCCCAGCATCCTGTTTCCAACAGTCGCCAATCCAGGTCACAAGTACCTGGCAAGACCCCAAAACAGTACAATACATTTTATGCTGCTTATCCCAGAAATACTGTCAAATTATTGTAGCGTCAATCTACTAAAATTCTCATATATACAAAACAAAATGTAGTAGAATATAAGGCAAAAGTAGGTTGTTCAGGGAAAGTCTCATATAGTCACAGGGGCTACTCTCTTTTCACCCATAAGGTGTACCCCTATTTGGTAACAAATTTAATCATAGACTACCCCCAACCTTCCTCAGTGTGTGGTCCATTATTATCAATTGTGCTACAAAAATTTGTTTGTTTTGTTGTTGTTTTTTTTTAAATATTTGTTTTTTTGCAATATTTTTAAATCTTCTTCGTTACTACTGCTCACTCTATTATTGCAGTACTTCTCGAATCCCACACATGTTCAAACTCTTATTGGTTAACGTCCATTACGGTAGATATGCCTTGTCAATCACTACTAACGGAGGTAACTCTACAACGCTTATCTGCGTGCCCAGGTGTGGCTGCAACCTCCGACAGGTGCCTGTTTCACAATTCTAGCTTTATCAAGGGATAATGGTGGAGGAGTGGCCTAGTGGTTAGGGTGGTGGACTTTGGTCCTGGGGAACTGAGGAACTGAGTTCGATTCCCACTTCAGGCACAGGCAGCTCCTTGTGACTCTGGGCAAGTCACTTAACCCTCCATTGCCCCATGTAAGCCGCATTGAGCCTGCCATGAGTAGGAAAGCGCAGGGTACAAATGTAACAAAAATAAAATAGATACTATTGGAGATTCTACATGGAATGTTGCTACTATTGGAGATTCTACATGGAATGTTGCTATTCCACTAGCAACATTCCATGTAGAAGCCTGCGCGGCCACATTGGTGATCTGCAAGGGCCGACTTCTACATGGAATGTTGCTAGTGGAATAGCGACATTCCATGTAGAATCTCAAACAGTAGCAACAGTGGAGGACTGGCCTAGTGGTTAGGGTGGTGGACTTTGGTCCTGGGGAACTGAGTTCAATTCCCACTTCAGGCACAGGCAGCTCCTTGTGACTCTGGGCAAGTCACTTAACCCTCCATTGCCCCATGTAAGCCGCATTGAGCCTGCCATGAGTGGGAAAGCGCGGGGTACAAATGTAATAAAAAGTAAATAAATAATATCAAACCGGACCTGTGAAAACAAGACAAGAGCCCGAAATTATGGCACTGTTGCTAATAAAATCCAGCTCATAGCTTACAGTCTTCTCTGCCTCCTCCGCAGCCTCTGGTTCCAGACTCCAGGCGCCGATTCAAAATGGGCACCGAGAGTTGAAGTGGCCTCGCAAGACTTTGCACCAGGACTGTCAGCATTGCAAGGGGAAGAGAGAGAATGCAGGGCAGTGCTCTGAGCAGGAAAGAGGGGGCTCTTTCCTGCCCCGAAGAGGTCATTAGACCACCAGGGCAGTAAAATAAGGTAAGGGGAGGGGATAGGACACCCTTAGGGGGGGGGGGGGGGGTGAAAGGGGTGGGGTGATACGTGACAAGGGGTGGGGTGGGTGTGACAGGGAGCATGACAGGGGGGCGTGGTGGGGGTGGTGCATGTGCCCTCTTTTTAGGGGGACCAGATGGGTAACACTACATGGGCGCAATTAGCACCTCCTAAATAGGAGGCATGGATTTCTTTGCATGGAATATTAATGTACAACTTGCAGATGAAATAAAAGAGAAAGTGCTAGAAATTGCTCTGCCCAATCTGGGCTTAGCACATGGGAAAGTCTGGTATTAAGCCCAGATTGTACCACTCTTTAGTAAAATGGCCCCATTGTAATTAAAAAAGTGGCCCTTTTACTAAGGCACGTGGTTGTCTCTCCATATACAACGCGAGTCAAATTAGAACTACTGCCTGGCTAACGCGTGCCCCAGGCAGTAAGTCTAATTTTTACACAATGTGCGCGGCGGAAAATATTTTTTCTACCGCATGGCGCTAACCAGGTGGTAATCAGCAGTGTGCGCTGACGATTAACGCGGGAGGCCTTACTGCTAAGTCAATGGGTGGTGGTAAGGTCTCAGGCCCAAAATGGACACACACCGTATTTTGCCACATGTCCATTTTCGACCAGCGCAGGCCATTTTTCAGCGCACCTTAGTAAAAGGACCCCTAAATACAATTCACAGAAACTCTAGCACCCAACTAAACCTACTCTCTGCTCTCATGATGGGATAGATTCCTATATCCTAAATTTTCTTTAAAAAAATGGGTCAGGTTTTGACAGAGATACGCAGAAAACAAGCTTTGCATAATTTTATTTTATTTTTTTTGAAATACGGTTTAGAATCAGCTTTATCATCAGCCCCTATAGCAGAGCATCTGTTATAGACTCACACTCATAATGGGTGTCTGCTATATGCAAATTCATCTCCTGCATATTTATTGTGATCATCCTGAAAACCCATCTGTCTAGATATGTCTCTAGGACAGGTTTGAGAAGCGCTGGTTATAATGAAGTAGAGATTTCCCATTGCTTCACCGGATAGATGCATTTCACAGGATTCTAGCAGGAAATATCTTTTTTATTTCTGAATTCTCTAATGCAAAGGAATTTGTAGATATACACCTTGCAAATACCTTATCTGCTTTTTAAAAATACATTGTGATGCTGACCGCTTTCTCCCTGCACATGGCCATCTGAATTTGGAAACTGTTCACTTTCTAAAAGATAAATGCGCCAGGCAGTGAAACCATCAGGTACCTAATTTCCTTTGTATTAACCCAAAGATTCCCCAGCACGTCACAATAGACCTTACAAAACATAAGGGCTTGTGTTCTGTATATAAATAATAGACAGTGATTTAAAATAAATGTACCTAATGCCATGTTTTGTTCACAGCTATGCAAACATTTTACAGGGGTACTGCGTGGACAACTGAGCCTGTGCCCAGGGCTCAGCACAAGAAAGGTTTGTGTTGTTATGATTTGGCAGGGATTCAGTTTAATGGCCACTTCTCTCAGAGGTTCTCTGTAGGTGGCAGCATTGCCAAGCTGTGGATTCTGGACTCTCAGATGCTTACTAAATGCAATTAATTACAGGTCCCAAAGGGTTTGGGCTCTGCTGATATCTTGTCATTAGACAAGCAAAAGTATTCTACGAGTGGGAAAAAAAATGGTTTGATTCTTCAGCAGAGAATGGCACTCATACAGGTGAAGGAAACGAAAAGCATCAGACAAGCCAAGGAAGAGCTTCAGATGAAATTTTGAGATAAAGTCAAATTTTTATTAAAGAAGCTTATTGTTGAGAAATTTGAGTGGCCCTTTTACTAAGGTGCGCTGAAAAATGGCCTGCGGTAGTGTAGGCGAAGGTTTTGGGAGCGCGCAGAAATCATTTTTCAGCGCACCTGTAAAAAAAATGCCTTTTTAACATTTTTTTGCCGAAAACGGACCTGCGGCAACATGAAAATTGCCGCGCGTCCATTTTGGGTCTGAGACCTTACCGCCAGCCGTTGACCTAGCAGTAAAGGCTCACGCGGTAACCGGGCAGTAATAACCTACGCGTGCCAAATGCCACTTGGCGCACGTCCGTTACGCGTGTTCAAAAATAAAAAAATATTTTTCAGATGTGCGTATCGGACGCGCGCCAAAAATGAGGAAAGGTTAAAGCGGCTAGGGCTTTTCAGCTTGGAGAAAAGGCGGCTGAGGGGAGATATGATAGGTGTCTATAAAATAATGAGTGGAGTTGAACGGGTAGATGTGAAGCGTCTGTTCACGCTTTCCAAAAATACTAGGACTAGGGGGCATGCGATGAAGCTACAATGTAGCAAATTTAAAACAAATCGGAGAAAATCTTTCTTCAATCAACGTGTAATTAAACTTTGGAATTCGTTGCCAGAGAATGTGGTAAAGGCGGTTAGCTTAGCGGGGTTTAAAAAAGGTTTGGACGGCTTCCTAAAGGAAAAGTCCATAGACCATTATTAAATAGACTTGGGGAAAATCCACTATTTCTGGGATAAGCAGTATAAAATGTTTTGTACATTTTTGGGATCTTGCCAGGTACTTGTGACCTGGATTGGCCACTGTTGGAAACAGGATGCTGGGCTCGATGGACCTTTGGTCTGTCCGAGTATGGCAATGCTTATGTACTTATGAAATTACCACAAGATCCACGCAGTAGTCGGGCGGTAACTCCATTTTGGCGTGCGTTGGGCATGCGTAGATGCTTACGCGGCTTAGAAAAAGGGCCCCTGAGTGAATTTGTCCAACTTTGTGAAATTGCTTAATTTACCGTTATCTGCTAATACTTTAAAAAAATAAGAGCGTGATATGAGTTGTATACTGTGCAGTTCAGAACTATCGAAGAAGGTGGCCCATCCCCCCCCCTGCCCAATTCTGGGGCTCTTTTACTAACGTGTGCTAATCAGTTTGGGCCCCTTTTACCAAGCTGCGGTAAAAGGGATCTTGCAGTGGCATTGGCATGTGAATTTGCTGCATTCTGAGGCCTCTTTTACCAGTGGGTAAAAGGCCCGAAAAAGAAAATGGTGCATGATCATTTCCGTGGGGGGGGGGGGGGGGGGATCCCTTACCGCCACCCACTGAGGCTCCCGTGCTAACTTGGTGATAAAAATGACAGCTAATTTCTGGGAGCGCAGGAAATGGCCAGGGCAGCCGAGGGGGGGGGGGGGGGGGGGGGGGACAAAATTCCCGGGGCCCAGGCCTCCAAGGGGGCCCGGCGCCGCAGTCCCACCCGCCACCGGGCCCTTTCCACCCGAACCCCCGCCAGAAGAAGTGCTGTCGCCTGTTCTGACTCCGGCGTGTGCGGCCCACACAGACGCGCTTCTCTCAGCTGATCTTCGCTGTACTGTGCAGGGCTTCTGTGCGTCTGTGCGTCTGACATGCAGGACGTCAGACGCACAGAAGCCCTGCAGAGTACAGCAAAGATCAGCTGAGAGGAGCACGTCTGTGTGGGCCGCACACGCCGGAGTCAGAAGACAGCGCTTCTGCTAGCGGGGGTTTGGGTGGAAGGGGACCGGCCCGATGGCAGAGGCGGGTAGAACTGTGGCGCCAGGCTCCCCTCGGGGGGTGGCAGTGGGGGCGGGGCCTAGGGGGCAGGGCCGGCCTTGTCCCGGGCCCAGCCCAGTCTCTCGGCGGCCCTGGAAATGGCGCATGGCGGGGACATCACTACCCCAGCGTAAGGCCGGCAGTAGTGACATGAATCCTTAAAGTACATTAATAGACTACATCTAAAGTTTGTCTGCAAAGGGGGAGGAAAAGCTTCATACTACCGTTGCTCATACTCGGTACATTAACCGGAATTCTTATAAAGGAAGAGCAGTACGGCAAAAAGTAATCGCGAGCTAAAAAAAACTCCCAAAAGTTGTCAGCAAAAACATAGACCAATTCAAAAATGACTTATCTGTGCTGTATGAGGTAATGTTGCACCGGCTACTGTAGTGCTGCTCTCTTGCGGGGTGAGGTACGGCAGTTTGCACGTAGCTGCTCGCTCATTAACTGCACATTTTGTTGGGGGGGGGGGGGGGTTAGGAACTAGGTGGGTATGGGTGTGGACTGCATACGACACAGTGTCCAGAAAAAAAAAAAAAAAAAGAGACCCCCTTATATCATTTGAAAATACTTTGCAATTGTTAAAATATTTAGTATGACCTTTGAAAATACATTAGTGCGATGGGTTTTCTTCTTAGTTCATAATTTGTGTACGCGGAGGAGTATTTTCTAAGCACTTAAGACTTACAAAGTTACCTAGGAATCTGTGGAACTTTTATAAGTCTAAGTGCTTTCAAAATGAGACCCATACTGTCCCCTGCTTCAACCTTGACACATTCACAAAGTTTTCGAAGCCACAGAGCTGTTGGCTCAATGAGTTATGGAGTTTCATGAATTAAGAGCTCAACTGTTTTGCAAACTTGATGGAGCCCCACATAGACGGTCGGTAGCCCAACTGTTTGGGGAGGCTAAAGGGGGCGGAGCTTACCTCCATACGCTCCGTGGTAGCGACGTCAATGAAGAAAAAGACACTACAGGCTCGCCCGCCAGCTTCTCCCTTCTCTCTGCACACAGTGTCCCGCCCTCGCGGAAACAGGAAATGCATCACCGCAGAAGGCGGGACACTGTGTGCAGAGAGAAGGGAGAAGCTGGCGGCGAGCCTGTAGTCTTTTTCTTCATTGACGTCGCTGCCACGGAAATAAAAGATCAAAATGCGCAGGGCGGGGGGGGGGGGGGGGGGGGCTACATCACAAGCGGAAGTCCACGATTGTCTCCCCAAGCCTCTTATACGGGGCGCCTATGGAGCCCCATTCTGCTGAAAAATAAACCACTCAGAAATGTCTTGAATTTCAGGCTGAAGTAGGATGTTTTGGCGTTATTTGGAAACAGGGCCGGCTTGACCAAGTGAGGCTCTGGCTCAGGGCGCTGGCAATTAATGGCACCAAAATACCCAGTCTCTGAACTCACCTGGTCTGCAGGTTAAGCCTTTTCTTCCCCTCCTTGTGGGTCCGACAGTGCTCCCTCACCTCTCTTCCTCCCCCATGGTCCTGTAAAGTCTACATCGGTTGCCAGCAGCAGCAGCACGACAGGTTGCCTTCGGCCAACCCCTGAATCTTCTCTCTGCTGTAATTTCCTGTGGGCGGATGCAGCAGAGGGAGGACCCAGGGGCTGGCCAAAGGCAGCCTGTCATGCTGCTGCTGCTGCCGGCAACCAATGTAGACTTTTATCTTGAAGGGACACCTTAATGCACTTGAATATTCAGCATTATTGTATGAGGGAATTAAGTACAAATTGGACTGATGAGGATTAGGTAAGAAATGGGTGGGCACCAAATGTTCTTCCCCCCCCCTCCCCCTCCCCACTACCACCACCACTACCAAAAAAATATCTCAGCTGACAGGAAAATGCTTCGTTCCACCTTGGCAGTCTGCAGCAGGCATGCGCTGAAAACTGAGCATGCGCAGGTGCCAGTATCGTGGAGAGTAGAATTTTGTTACTATCAGGTGAAAGTCTTCAGCTGACAGAGCTTGGGATCTCCACCAGCTACCGCTAAACATGTGCTACTGTTGGGTGGGCCTGAGCTCTAAGTGGGTGGGCCCTGGCCCACCCAGGCCCACCTGTGGCTACGCCACTGCTGTATAGGAGTGGTAAGAAAGTTGGAGAACCAAGATAGAACTGACCCGGTATGACTAAAAGTGAGGAGAGGTGAGAAATTATGAGAGAGCGATCCACTAGGTTGGAGGCAGCCGAGAGGTCTATGGAGACAGCTAGGACTATATTTTGCTTATCTAAATGAGTGTAGATATTGTTAAGACAGTTTCGGTGCTATAATGTGCCCTAAAACCTCACTGCTAAGGATGAAGAGCTAATGATTTCTCAATGAACAAGATCAGCTGTGAAAAAACTATTTGTTCCAGAACACAAGTTAGAGTTCACAAATGTTTGTCTTCTTTTTCTGCTATTCAAAAAAAAAAGATCCATCCAGTCCAGAGCATGTCAGTGAGTATTTACTGAAAGTGCTCCATGCTTTCCTCACCACACATTTCCCAAAATGTCTTTCAGAAGGACCTCTGAAGTTGACTTTCCAATCATCCATGCAGCGGAGTGTCAGAGACTGAGCAAAATGAATCCAGGTCTTCTCCTGCAGATACTGTAGCACGCTGGTCCACAGATTAGCTCAAGAATTAGTGAAAAATTAGGTCAGTGCCATTGAGTATTCCTGTACCACTGGAATTTGTTGTATAAAAGCTTACAATTAACAAAGCCCAAGTTAGCAAGATTCGCTAGGTGTAATATATTCAATGAGATATTAAGGGACTTGAAGAAATCCTCTGTCATCCTCCTCCTCATATAAATGAGTTTTAATGTGGATTTAATGTCATATTAAGTATCGAAGTGTGAACTGTGATCCCAGTGAATCAAAGTTATGTCTTCCTGATAAATCTATCATTTAATTCACTTTACGGGTGTAATTTTGTAGACTAATGCAAAGCAACAGTTTGCTATAAAATATTTTGGTATTTTATTGATAATTCGATAGTATCTTAGATTAGTGATGGGTGCTAACATTTAGAGAGATAGTTACTAACGTGGGTTAAGGAAATAACACAAGATTTTTGCTTTTCTGCAAAATGATGTATTATTTTGCCATAATGTAAGTTAATTCAAGTGGTAGTGTGACAGGTAATAATACCACAGGCACCAGGCACTAGGGGATCACAGGCACCATTTTGAAACTGAAGCCAGTAGGGATAGGAGGAGCTGGGGGTTGCTTATATACCAAAGTTCGTAATGGACATATAATAACTCTTCCTCTCTACGATTCCCTAATGTGTCTGTACACACGAACCTTATTCTACCACAACGTTACTGTATTTGTTCATACCTGAATTGGCGAACGCCTTTACGGTACTATGTAAGCCACATTGAGCCTACAAATAGGTGGGGAAATGTGGGTTTTGCCAATCTGCCCGTTTGTCCGGATTTCTGGACAAACAGGCAGGCTGGTGGGTGGGCCAATTGCTAGCTCCCCCTCCCCATACTTACTACTGCCGTGGTGGTCCAGTGACCGCTTCCGCCTTCGGGGCAGGAAAGAGCCCCCTCTTTCCTGCCCGGAGCGGTGCCCTGCATGCATCCTTCCTGTTCCCGATCTTGGCGCCGATTCAAAATGGCCACCGAGAGTTGAAGTGACCTCGCGAGACTTCAACTCTCGGTGGCTATTTTGAATCGGCGCTGAGATCAGCAAGAGGTCACTAGATCACCAGGGCAGTAGTAAGGTAAGGGGAGGGGGGTGACGGTGAGGGGAAAATGTGACAGGGGGAGGAGCGAGGGTGTGAAAGGGGCATGGCAGGGTGCAAAATGGGGCGGGGCACAAAAGGGGGTCGGGCATGTGTCCTTTTTGGGGGACAAAATATGGTAACCCTATATCTGGGTGCCTTTGTTTAAAGTCCACTGCATTGACCACTAGCCTGCCCCTCTGATCTGCAGGGATGTCTGTGTGGCTATTTCTTTCAAATAATGCCAGAGAGATGTTCTTGTACCTGGTTTTTTGGCGTTTATAAGTTGGACATATCAGTTTTGAAAATGGCTCTTCTTTTTAGGCATCTTCTGTGCAAATGCATTGATATCTTAGAGCCATTTTTGAACGGAAAATCCAGACTTTTTTCCTGTTCAAAAATGGCTCCAAGGTGGACCTTTTTTTGGACATAATGAGCTAATAATTTGGACTTGGATGGGTTTAAAAAAAAATGTCCATATGTCCAGGGGTGTGTGTGGGGGGAGGGGGGTCTGGGGAAGTTAGGGGTATCTTCTAGGGAGGGAGAGCCTTACTGGGGAGGAGATGGACCAGAGAACCTCCAGACTGCATGACTTGTTGACAACGCCAGCCTCTTAAGAGGCTCCTCAGGAGCTTTGGGTCATGTGCTAGGGAGAGCCTTTGGAGGGTTGTTGTTTGTGAGGGCTGGGGGTTTGTTTGGGGAGGGAGTCTTAGCAGATAAGAGGGAACAGAGAACATCCTGTGCAGTGCTGGTCCCTTTAAGATGACACCTGGGAGCATTGGGCTGTACGTTATTGCTCCCAGGCAGGAAAAATCATGAAAGCTTTGAGCTGGCATTATGTTCCCACAAATAATACAGCTTGTGAAGTTCAACACAAACTATTATTCAATTTGCATAATAATGAGGTGCTTTGCATGCATTTGCATGCTCTACATCTCATTATTATGCAGCCCGCAGTGACTTACCCTAAGGTGTGTTATGTTAAAATAATGCATGACTTTTCTGTTCAATGTGTGTTACGAAGCAAATATCATGCGTGTTTTCCTTAATGCAATTAGTAACTCCTCCCCCCCACAGTCATATCAGTTACAGAGGGCCAAATTCTTTCTTCCGTGAATGCTTTTCTGGGAATTATTTTTTCTGGAAAATACCTTAATAAGGAGTAAGTAAACTTCAGTCCTGGAAGTTTGGATGCAGGGTGTAGAATATACTCAAAACGCTCTTACTTTTACAAAAGATTTAATTAAAATATTTCTGGTTAATTTGAAAATCAGATCCACAAAAGGTGGGTCGTGCAGGAGGCTTCCCCCTTGCTCTGCTACGAGACTGACTCATAAATCACCCCCCCCCCCTCTACAGATCTGGTTTACAGGATATTCACAATTAATATTCATGAGCTCCAATTCCATACACTAGCTCTAATTCCCAAGTTGCTTTATGTGTTGTCCAGAAAACGTGGCCAATTGCACGTAACGGAGCTGCAGATTGTAAACCACTGAACAATAATAATTATTTATTGCATTTGTATCCCACATTTTCCCACCTATTTGCAGGCTCAATGTGGCTTACATAATTTTGTTAACATTGTCATTACAGGATAACAGATACATTTAGTTTTGTGCAGAGATTAAGTAAGGGAAGAAAGAAGGAAGGAAGGAAAGAAGGGAGAAATTAGGGTAATTATAGAAGGTGGGCTTTCTTAACTGATTGGGTTGGTGAGGTGGATTAGTGTGGCTATAGGTTCTCATTACTTTTTGAACAGATAGTCAGCTTAGATAAACTTGAACGTTGGGCATCTTTCCTCCGTTTCATGCTATTTTAACCTGCATTTTAGATGGCTCAAAACAGAAAAGGGGAAAGGCGCCTCTCCCGCAGGTCGGGAGCTGTGCATTTAGGAGCCTGCTGGAGACAGGCAGCTGCAGTCTATTAAATTGTTCCCAGGAGAACAGAAAATGTATCTTGTTTACTGTAGGGAGGGCAGAAGGCTAACTTACTTTACTTTAAAGCTATGTGTGATTTAAGGCTTAGACGTGATAAGCCTCAATCGCCAGCCGCGGCGCACTCCCATGATGCACCGTAGATATGCTGACCGATATCACGCTGCTTAAATCAAAGTGAAAAGGCCGCAAGAGTGTTTCTGCTTTTTACGTGGTTTGAGAATTATTGCAACTAGTTTATTAGTTGCATTCCATTTTTTTTTTTGTTTTCCAATTCTTCTCCTACGAGCTGCCCACGGCTGGGCGGCCACAGTTGTGCTCTCGGGAGCAGGGGCGTAGCTATGGGGGTGGGCACGGGGGCATGGGCCCCTGAAAATTTCATCCGGGCCCCTGGTTTGGCTGGCGGGAGTCCCCAACCCCCGCCAGCCGAAGCCTTCTTCAGCGCGTTCTCCGGCGCAGCCGCATTCGCTGCCTGCCCCTGCTCTTCTTTCTTCTTGCTCCTCTTGTGCACGCTGACGCTCAGTGGTCTCCGGCACAGCTGCGTTTGCTGCCTGCCCACCCTGCTGTTCTTTATTCTTGCTCCTCCTGTGCGCGCCGCCAACCCGCCGTCTGCTACCTTTGCTGGCGGGAAACCCCAACCCCCGCCAGCCGAGGTCCTCATCTTCCTTCGTTCTGTTTCTGAGTCTGACGTCCTGAACGAAGGAAGAAGAGGATCTCGGCTGGTGGGGGTTGGGGGTCTCCCACCAGCAAAGGTAGGCGATGGCGGGGAGGATTGGCAGCAGGAGGGGGGATCGAGAGGGTTGTCAGCGAGGGAGGTCAAAGTTGTTGGTGGTGGTGGCAGCGGGGGGGGGGGGGGGGGGGGGGGCGGGGGCAGCGGGGGGGGGGGCTAAAATGTGCCTCTCACCTCGGGCTCTGGACCCCCCTCCCGCCAAAATCTGGCTATGCCCCTGATCTGCGCTAGTGCCTGGTGCGCTCATTGTTTCCTGCGCTAGACCCCTCTGAATATTCTGCACAGGTAAATGCGGGCACTAGAACAGAACTAATGGCTTCGAGTGCTCGCATTTACTTTTGAGCATCGGGGTCTAAGAGTTTTAACATTTAAGTGCTGCAAAGCCACAAATAAATGTGCTTCTTTGTGTAATTGCTGTTCCTGCTGGATGCACTGTAATATAGATGTGTTTTCCCCATAGCCGTAGCATATTTTACAAAAGGCTCTACATGCAGTGAGCTTTTTGTAAAATACTCTGCAAACTTTGAATATTCAGATTTGGATGTCCATTGCTCTACCTAGCTGAAGATTTTTTTCGTTTGGTAACCCACCTAGATTGTAAGATAGGGCAGGATATACATGTTTAAATAAATAAATAAAATGAGGTTTTAAATATAGGAAAATAAATCGTAGCTCATAATTTAAGATTCTAAGTTTTAGGAATCTAAATTGAGATGAATTTTCCTCTAAAAACGTAGGATTATACGTTCTGCTGAAAATATGCGTAAATTTAGTTCTTAAAACGTAAACACTTAATTTAGGCACAGAGTAGTTTTTGGAAAATGAACCTCACCACGTACTAATGAATTAACATTCGGTCTGTAATGTGACGTGTTTCTGGAGATGATAAAATGAAAGTTGGAGATTTGTTGTTAGTGTGGCTATAATCAAGTGTAATTGTTCTTTATCGCTGACCTCTTTTCAGAATGAAGCTTTGCTTAGAATTTTTATCCATCCTGTCTACCAGCTTTACCAATCCCGCGGCACTGGTGTGTTTTATTTCTGAAAAATGACACAGTGAGAACAGGAACAATTTGCTGAGCCCTGGTCTGTGTTACCAGACTTTGAAGAAGATCAGAAAGCAAGTGGAGACATATTCTCAGCAACAGGCAACCGTTCTCTGTGCTCCGATTGTAACCGTTTGCTCTTGTCAAATGCATGTGCCAGCCCAGCAGCTGCTGTGAAATAGGGGGCAACACGGGGCACATGATGGAGCCTGCATGTTTGGTGCTTGATGGATAAAAAACTGAAAAAGCATAAGGGACTTTTATGTCCGTGGCTGATGAATGTAATTGTAACCAAGCTGGAGGAAAGAATGTGAGGTTTTGCAATTTATGGCAATACAGAGGGGCCTGAAAGGGGCACAGATGCTTAATGACAGGTTGTGTAACCCTGGTGAAGAAATCATGTTCTGTGGGACCCTTCAGAGTTCCTGAGATCCTGCACCACTGGCTTTGGAAATGAGGTTTAAACAGCGCTGGGCAGTGGCACCAGGGGCGTAGCCAGACCTCGGCGGGAGGGGGGGACCAAAGCCCGAGGTGGGGGGGGGCACTGTTTAGCCGCCTCCCCCTGCCGTTGCCGCCGCCCCCTGCCACTTTGGACCCCCCACCACCGCAACCCGCCCCACTTTGGACCGCAACCCCCCCTCCCCCGCATCAGGTACCTTGTTTGATACGAGGGGTCCCCAATCCCGCCAGCCAAAGAGTCTTCTTCAGTGCCGGTCGACTCCAGCGCCTTCATTGTGGGATCATCTGTTTCTGATGCCTTACGTCTTGCACTGTGCATGTAGCCCCATGCAGGACGTAAGGCATCAGAAACAGATGATCACACAACGAAGGTGCCGGAGTCGACCGGCGCTGAAGAAAACTCTTCGGCTGGCGGGGATTGGGGACCCCTGCCAACAAACAAGGTACCTGATGCAGCGGCGGGGCAGGTGGTGACGGCAGGGGGGGGGGGGGGGTCAAATGTAGAGGGGGCCAGGGTGTAATCTCTGGGGGCCCATGCCCCCGTGGCCCCACGTACCTACGCCCCTGCCTGGCACCCCATCTGAATTACGGAAGAAAATGGAATGAGGGGTGTGAGAGAGGAGGAGTTCAGATAATAAATATTTTTATACCCCAATCAATCATCTAGGCAGAGTACAAAAGATCATACACAGAACCCATAAAACAATTAAAATAATAAATGTATAATTGAAAAATATAAAGGGCCAGATTCAGTAAATGGCCCTGGACCCCCCTGCCGACGACCCTCTTGACCCCCCCTCCCGCCACCAACCCGCCATCAAAATAGGTGCCAGGAAAAACCAGCGCTGAACGCTATCCTAAAAAGCAGGGTTGCTCAATTCCAGTCCTTGAGGTCCACAGGCAGGTCAGGATTTCAGGATATCCACAATGAATATGCTTGAGACAGATTTTCATACCAAGGAGGCCACGCATGTAAATCTCTCTCATGCATATTCATTGTGGATATCCTGAAAACCTGGCCTGCCTGTGGACCTCAAGGACTAGAATTGAGTAGCCTTTCTGTACCTGGTGGTGGCGGGGGGGGGGGGGGGGGGTCGGCGGCGCTAGGGGGGTAATATGTGCCCCCTCACCTTGAGCTCTGGACCCCCCTCTCACCGAACTCTGGCTACGCCCCTGAGACACTTAACCCTCTGTTGCTTCAGGTACAAACTTGATGGTGAGCCCTCCAGTGACAGGGAAATACTCAGTTTACTACTCACCTTGTGCTACAAATAAATAAATATATTTATATATGGGGGTTATGATGTGATGTGATGTGTACCTGGAACCTTCTATGTGAAGTTCACTGCAGTGTCCTCTAGGCTACCCCAATGCTCTGCTGGGATGTCTGTATGGCCAGCCTAGTACATAAGTACATAAGCACTGCCACGCTGGGAAAAGACCAAAGGTCCATCAAGCCCAGCACTCCGTCTCCGACAGGGGCCAATCCAGGCCCCAAGAACCTGGCAAAATCCCAAAATTCAATAACGATCAATGGACTTTTCCTTCAGGAATCTGTCCAGACCCCCTTTGAACTCAGCAAGGACAGCTGCCGTCACTACCCTTCTCCGGCAATGAGTTCCAGAGTCTAACCACGCGCTAAGTAAAGAAAACCTTTCTCCAATTTGTTTTAAACCTACCACATTCTAATTTCATCTTGTGTCCCCTAGTTCTATTATTGTTAGAAAGCGTAAACAAACGCTTCACATCTGTCCGCTCTACCCCACTCATTATTTTGTAGACCTCTATCATATCGCCCCTCAGCCGCCTTTTCTCCAGGCTAAAGAGTCCTAGCCGTCTTAACTGAAAGGCAGGTACAAATCAAGGTAAGGTATACACATATGAGTTTATCTTGTTGGGCAGACTGGATGGACCATGCAGGTCTTTTTCTGCCGTCATCTACTATGTTAACCTCTCCTCATAAGGTAGTCGTCCCATCCCTTTTATCATTTTTGTCGTCCTTCTCTGCACCTTCTCCAATTCCTTTATATCTTTTTTGAGATGAGGTGACCAGAACTGAACACAATACTCCAGGTGCGGTCGCACCATGGAGCGATATAACGGCATTATAACATCCTCATGCTTGGTTTCCATCCCTTTCCTAATAATACTCAACATTCTGTTCGCCTTCTTAGCCGCCGCAGCACATTGAGCTGAAGGTTTCAACGTCCTATCCACGATGACTCCCAGATCCCTTTCTTGGTCCGTAACTCCTAACGCGGAACATAGCTGTAATTCGGGTTCCTCCTTCCCACGTACATCACTTTGCACTTGTCAACGTTGAACTTCATCTGCCATTTGGACGCCCAATCCCCCTGTCTCACGAGGTCCTCTTGTAATGGCTTGTTCTTGTGTATTTTTACTTGGACATTTTTTGTTTGAAAATGACCCTAAAAAAAAAAAAGATGCACTGAGCGCCAAAATGTTGAAAACAGGGTGAATTTTGAACTAAAAAGATAGACATTTTTCTGGTTTGAAAAAGATCATGTTTGGAACTGGATTTTTAGACATTTTTTTGCAAAACGTCCAAAATCGGACTTGGACATCATGTTGCAAAAGGTCCCTCTAAACACCTATCGTTCCTCGATTTTTTTATAATCCAGTGGAAATCTGACAGATTACTTCTGCTGTTGAGTTCAGGAAACGACCGAAGACATATTTTTTTTTGTAGAGGCTTTTTGACATCTCACGAAGTTTGATATTTTATTGCAGAACTCGGATAAATTGCTTTTTCTGTGCTGCTCAAGAGATGTTTGAAGGCAATTTTTTGCAGAGGCTCCTGAGTTTTCTCTGTTTTTAGTTTGTTTTAACATTGATGCGTGTTGTCTAAATGGAATTTACTTGTTACTATAAGATTATATACATTTAGGGGGAGATTCTATAGATGATGCCCAAAGAATCGGCAATGAAATCAGTGCTAAGCATATTCTATAATCAGCACCTAGACTTAGACGCTGATTATAGAATATGCTTAGTTGATATTTGAGTGCTGAAATTTACGCGCATCCATTTACACCAGTGAAAACGTGGCATAAATCCTTGCGTGAACAAGCCTAGAACAGGGTGCTTGGCTGCTGATTCTCTGCCTTCTGATGCAGTGCAAGCCTAGAACAGGAAGCTGGGAGGCTGTTACTCTGACTTCTGATGCAGTGCAAGTCTAGAATGGGAAGCTGGCAGGCTGATTCTCTGACTTCTGATGCAGTGCAAGCCTAGAACAGAAAGCTAGGAGGCTGTTACTCTGACCTCTGATGCAGTGCAAGCCTAGAACAGAAAGCTGGGAGGCTGTTACTCTGACTTCTGATGCAGTGCAAGTCTAGAATGGGAAGCTGGCAGGCTGATTCTCTGCTTTCTGATGCAGTGCAAGCCTAGAACAGAAAGCTGGGAGGCTGTTACTCTGACTTCTGATGCAGTGCAAGTCTAGAATGGGAAGCTGGGAGGCTGATTCTCTGCTTTCTGATGCAGTGCAAGCCTAGAACAGAAAGCTGGGAGGCTGTTACTCTGCGTTCTGATGCAGTGCAAGCCTAGAACAGGAAGCTGGGAGGCTGATTCTCTGCCTTCTGATGCAGTGCAAGCCTAGAACAGGAAGCTGGGAGGCTGATTCTCTGCCTTCTGATGCAGTGCAAGCCTAGAACAGGTAATTAGGAGTCTGTTATTCTGACCTCTGATGCAGTACAAAGCAGGAAACTGGAAGTCTGTTACTCTTCAAAGGCAGTTTAAATAAAATGAAAATCTTGATGCTGTGCATCTGTGACTTTTCTATTAAAGGTAAAGGAAATGCTGGTAGAACAGATGGAGAGTTAATAATGTAACATATAGACGAGAAGAAGCAATGGGAAAAAAAGAAAGAAAGAAGGTAAATCAGGGGAAAGTGTAACTGAGAAGGAATGAGGGACTTCTCATTCTTGCACTTTATTAAAACACTATCCGATAATATTTTCTTTTATGCTACACTAATTTCTCTGAGGGCAGTTTTGAGAATGACCAAGTCAGCTAATGAGTGAGTTACCTGGCTAGATTAAAGAGTCTGACAATTGCCATGTGCCACAGTTACAGTACTATAGTCCAGGAAATCTACACTGCCCCCAGATTGATTGACTGCACTTTTTTGTCCTTTAGATTGTAAGCTCCTTTGAGCAGGGACTGTCCTTCTTTGTTAGATTGTACAGCGCTGCGTAACCCTAGTAGCGCTTTAGAAATGTTAAGTAGTAGTATTACATATAGCAGTGATTTAACCAGAGCTGAGATTGTGATGTCATAATGCCTCATTCCACCAATGCCTAAGAGCCAACCTCATCAGTGATGTCACAATGGCTCGACTGTCCTATACTTGGGCCACTTCCCCCCTTAGTGTGAAGAGTTTCAGTCTCTGGTATCCAGAGCTGAGATTGTGATGTCATAATGTCTCATTCCACCAATGCCTAAGAGCCAACCTCATCAGTGATGTCACAATGGCTCGACTGTCCTATACTTGGGCCACTTCCCCCCTTAGTGTGAAGAGTTTCAGTCTCTGGTATCCAGAGCTGAGATTGTGATGTCATAATGCCTCATTCCACCAATGCCTAAGAGCCAACCTCATCAGTGATGTCACAATGGCTTGATTGTCCTATATTTGTCTCACTCTTATCTATTAGATTGTAAGCTCCTTTGAGCAGGGACTGTACTTCTTTGTTAGATTGTACAGCGCTGCGTAACCCTGGTAGCGCTTTAGAAATGTTAAATAGTAGTAGTAGTATATTTTAGTAGCTCAAAAAGTTGGCATTATTGGAGGTGGAGAGTAAGCTAGGTGCATACATACATAGTAACATAGTAGATGACGGCAGAAAAAGACCTGCATGGTCCATCCAGTCTGCCCAAGACAAACTCATATGTGTATACCTTACCTTGAATTTGTACCTGTCCTTTTCAGGGCACAGACCATATAAGTCTGCCCAGCAGTATTTCCCGCCTCCCAACCACCAGTCCCGCCTCCCATCACCGGCTCTGGTACAGACCGTATAAGTCTGCCCTCCCCTATCCTCGCCTCCCAACCACCAACCCCTCTTCCCCCCACCTGCTCCGCCACCCAATTTCAGCTAAGCTCCTGAGGATCCCTTCCTTCTGCACAGGATTCCTCTATGCATATCCCACGCATGTTTGAACTCCGTTACCGTTTTCATCTCCACCACCTCCCGCGGGAGGGCATTCCAAGCGTCCACCACCCTCTCCGTGAAAAAATACTTCCTGACATCTTTCCTGAGTCTGCCCCCCTTCAATCTCATTTCATGTCCTCTCGTTCTACCGCCTTCCCATCTCCGGAAAAGATTCGTTTGCGGATTAATACCTTTCAAATATTTGAACGTCTGTATCATATCACCCCTGTTCCTCCTTTCCTCCAGGGTATACATGTTCAGGTCAGCAAGCCTCTCTTCATACGTCTTGGAACGTAAATCCCATACCATCCTCGTAGCTTTTCTTTGCACCACTTCCATTTTTTTAACATACGATTTCTGGATAAACACACCTGTAGTGCCTGGCATTGTGAAAGACTGGATTTTGCTCACACTTTTTTCAGTAGTAGCTCATGGTGAGGTACACTGGGTATTTCTCTGTCTCTGGAGGGCTCACAATCTGCTTTTGTACCTGAGGCAATGAAGGGTTAAGGGACTTGCCCAAGATTTCAGGGGATTTGAACTGACCACCTCTGGATGTCAAACCTGATGCTCTAACCACTAGGTCACCCCTCCAGCATGTGTGTTACAAGATGAGCTTCCTTGAGCCGGTGCTGGAGAGAATGGACACACCTATAAGTTGCCTTCTCTGTCTTTGAAGGGACGATACACATCCCATAATTGACTATGAGAAATGCATTTCTTCTTTCTTCTATGACCATTGGAAATGTACATAGTAATGGTTGCCCCTGATGCAGGCGTTAGCCGAAATGTGGCCGTATCGGGCTTTTTATACATCAAGCGAATATTCTCCACTCCAGTAAAGACATCTGTCCCCAGGTATATTAGAAGCTTTGGGGAATTTTCAGAGAGAAAATCCTTGAGTAATTAGTTTGAAAATTTGCTTAAGTAACACTGCTGCAAAAAGGACCTCTGATCAGTGGCGTTCCTAGCATGGATAACACCCGGGGCGGATCGCCGATGCGCCCCCCCCCCGGGTGCAGCGCACCCCCTCCTGCGAAATGACACCTCCCCCCCGGCAAAATGACACCCCTCTGGGTGCACACCGCTGGGGGGGGGGTGCCGCGGCGCGCGCCTGTCGGCTCCGAGTTCGCTAACTTCGCTCGTTCGCTGCAGCTCCCTCTGCCCCGGAACAGGAAGTGTTCCAGGGCAGAGGGAGCTGCAGCGAACGAGCGAAGTTAGTGAACTCAGAGCCGACAGGTGCGTGCCGTGGCACCCCCCAGCGGCGTGCACCCGGGGCGGACCGCCCCCACCCCCTTGGTACGCCACTGCTGATTATAGGGCTACACCTTAAGTGGGAACAACCAATGAATCTTAAACCCAACGTTTTCCCACTAGAAATTTACTGGAACCAGTGGCGTGGCCAAGGGTGGGCCTGGCACACCTATGATGTAGCTGGCAGGGATCCCCAAGCCCCACCAGCTGAAAACTCCCAACAGCTGCCCCTCCTGCGTACCTTGTAAAAAGCAGCAAGAAGCAACTGATACATACTGCTCGCACCGGCCCCACAGCCTTCTCTCTGATGTATTCCCATCTATGTGGAAACAGGAAGTTGCATCAGGGAAGGCTGTGGGGCCAACGTGAGCTGTGTGTATTAGTTGCTTCTCGCTGCCAGTGAGGGGGAGGGAGGATGTTTGAGTGACCATATGGCATGCAGGCGAGAGAGAGAGAGAGAGAGAGAGAGAGAGAGAGAGAGAGAGAGAGACCAAATCATTTGTGGGAGGGCAGAGTTCTTCTGTCCACCCTTCTTGGGCCCAGGCCCACCCAAAATTGGGTGTCTGGCTACGCCCCTGACTGGAACCCTGAAAACCTCAGGGGTGATCCTTGAAGTATAGCTTCATGGAACTTCCTCTACTCATACTTACCTTAGGCAGAGTTGAAGTTCCATGAAGCTATACTTCAAATCAATATAAATTTAAGGAATTGATGAAGATACAATTCATAGTAACATAGTAGATGACGGCAGAAAAAGACCTGCACGGTCCATCCAGTCTGCCCAACAAGATAAACTCATATGTGCTACTTTTTGTGTATACCTTACCTTGATTTGTACCTGTCCTTTTCCGGGCACAGACCGTATAAGTCTGCCCAGCACTATCCCCACCTCCAAACCACCAGTCCCGCCTCCCACCACCGGTTCTGGCACAGACCGTATAAGTCTGCCCAGCACCATCTCCGTCTCCCGCCACCGGCTTTGGCACCCAATCTCGTCTAAGCTCCTCAGGATCCATTCCTTAGGAATTCATGGGGAAAGTTAAAATTTAAAATAGTAAAGGACTGTCTGTTAATTGGCATTTGAACCCTTTGACAACCAGTGACAAGGTGGATGCTATAAACCCTTGCATTTAAGTCATTTCTTTATGCAAGGAGCACGGCTGAGGTTTTCAGGGTTCCAGTAAATTCCTAGTGGGAAAACGTTGGGTTTAAGGCAAACAGGATCTCTACATAGCGCTCTTTGGCAGCTTTCTGAGAATTGTCCCTTTCAGTCTACTTACAAAGATAGGTTTTTTTTTTTTTTGCCTTTTCGTTTATAAAGTAATTTATAGTCAGTGAGCAAATTTCCCTGACTGATCAGACAGCTGTTAGCCAGATATGCTTTCTAAGCAGAAAAAGAGGGGCTGACATCCAATGAGAATGACAATCGAAGCCCCAGGATGCAATAAAAAAAAGAAAAAAAGCAAGAACAAGGAATCCACCGTGCAAGCAGAGAACAGTGACTGGCACCTTGAGCGAATCACGGTGTCACTAGTACATAAAACCGAAAATTACTTTTGGATGCGTTTGTCAGGCAGCAGATACAGATTGCATGATGTTCTTAAAATGTTGCCTTTTGAGTGCCCCCCCCCCCCCCCCCATTTATGCAAGTCCAGTGAGGTGCTGGAAATTAATTTCCAGTTTTCAATTGTAGCTTGCTCTGCCAAGTAAGTAAATTCAGTTCTGTGGCCAGAGTCAGACTGCGTCACCCACTGTCTGCTTTAAGGTGGGGATCTGATTTTTCCCTCTTTCTGTAAGGCTTTTCTATGTCCTATTCTTTTTGAAATTGAATGTTAGTGTTTCAGGGATGCTCTGCTAATTTAGAGGCCCTTCCACAAAGGCACACTGAAAAATGGCCTGCAGTAGTGTAGATGTGTGTTTTGGGCAAGGGCAGAATTATTTTTCAGCCAGGGGCGTAGCTAGGTGGGGCCACGGGGGCATAGGCCCCCGCAGATTTAGCCCTGGCCCCCCTGCTTTCACCCCCCCCTCCTGCTGCCGCCATCAGGTACCTTTGCTGGCGGGGGTCCCCAACCCCCGCCAGCTGAAGTCCTCTTCAGCGCCGCTCTCCAGCATAGGAACGTGCAGGACGTCAGGACTCACAGAAACAGAATCCAGATCAGCGAACGCACTGGTCTCGGAGACCGGCGCTGAAGGGGGAGGGTTGGCGGTGGCGGGAGGGGGGTCAAAAGGGACAGGAGAGGGGCAGCGGCGCCCGGGGGAGTCAAAAGTGGCAGGGGGTGTTCGGCGGCGGCGCCGGGGGGGGGGGGGGGGCTAAAATGTGCTCCCTCACCTTGGGCTGTGGACCCACCTCCCGCTGAAGTCTGGCTACGCCCCTGTTTTCAGCGCACCTGTAAAAAAAATGCCTGTTTAAACATTTTTGCCGAAAATGGACGTGCGGCAAAATGAAAACTGCCGCATGTCCATGTTGGGTCTGAGACCTCACCGCCAGCCATTGATCTAGCGGTAAAGTCTCACGCGGTAACCGGGCGGAAATGACCTGCACACGTCAAATGCCTCTTGCTGCACGTTCAATCCGCACGCGCGAAAATATAAATTATTTTTCGGACATGCGTACGGGATGCATGCCAAAAATGAAATTGCCAGAAGAGCCTCATGGTAGCCTGGCGGTAACTCCATTTTTGCATGCATTGGGCATGCGTAGGCGCTTAAGCGGCTTAGTAAAAACAACCCCTAAAAGAACTGATGAATATACAGCATCTGATGCTTCTACACCAGAGCAAATACACTCTTATTCCAAAGATGCCTTTTAACGTCACTTCTAGATTTCACTTCTAGATGCTGGCAACAACAATTCATTCACTTAGGGACCCTTTTCCTAAGCCACGTAAGCGTAAGTTGCATGCCATTTATAGAATAGCGCTTAGAGTTGATTTCCATGCCAAACTTTGGGTGTAAGGATTTCCACCAACCGAAGTTAGGTGCAAATCCCCAATATTCAGTAATACTGTGCATAACTTTCGTGAACGCTCCTGAGCTGCGCATGCCCCCATGGCCAAGCCCCCTTTTCAGTTGCATGCTAACAAATTTGCACAAGGATCTGTACTGCTATGGATTTACAGCCTGTTTCACTGACACAGACTACTCAATAATTACTGTGGATTCTTTTGGATTCGTACTAGGTAAATGAGACTTTTATTAGAGGTGCTAAAATCTACAATGATTAAGATATATACAATGGTTAGCTATCATCAGCACTCTGACACATAAAATAATCTACGGCTTAGCTCCGGAATACATGATTCCTCTAATAGATCTCCCACCTAGAAATGCCATCACAACAGCACGCACCTTTTTACAACTACATTACCCATCTTGCAGGGGTGTTAAATACAAGCTTCTTTTTGCCTCTACTTTCCACTACTCCAGTCCGAAGACTTGGAATGCTCTTCCCCTGTACCTAAAATCGCAAGCTGACCACCATCTTTTCAAGAAGCTGCTGAAAACGTACCTTTTTGAACAAGTGTATTCCATCAGTAATTCTGCTGTTTAACCATCCTAATTGCTGTTAACGTTTTATCCTTATTCTACTGTAAAATTCATGTGTTGTATCTTTTAACTTTTGTAATTCATGGAAGCCACATTGTGCCTGCATTTGTGGGAAAATATGGGGTAGAAATGAACCGTAAATGAATGAATAAATAAATAAATAAAATATATACACACAATGATTAGCTATATAACTAAAAAAAAACAATACCTATCTATAAACAATCATTACATCACTGGTCTCTACATCTAAGCAATGCTAAGAGTTCCTAGACCAGGAAAAGAAGCAATAATACACTATATACAATCATCACTGGTCCTTACATCATCCAGGCTCATCATCAGCTGGGGGGGGGGGGCCTGTTCACAGCGAAAGCCAGGAGTTTCTTTGACCAGGAAACATGGTTCTCTGCGCAGTTCGTACGTTACTCACAGATGAGCTCCCAATTTCACTGAAAGAAACTCCCCTTTTTATAAGGCTTAGAACTCATGTTCAGAGCTAAGGAAAATTACAAGAATGTACATGAGGATGCAGTCACATGCTTCCGACCCAAGTAAACAAACCACTGGCCAGGTGGCTCATCTCCTGAACTCCGAGCATATCCTGTTTCCCTCCTGCACAAACTGAATTGGTCAGAGAAGTGCCTTATCTTCCACATTCCAACTTGTATTTACAAGGAAAGTTACTTTCGGTCAAAGACAGAAGATTTCAGAGTGTATTATCGGACAAAGCAGGGTTGAAAAGTAATCCTTTACTTTTTTTTTTTAATTAGATTTTAAAAATACAGCAAAAACAGAAAATAGTAGAACAGAATAAAGTACAAATTAAAGTACACAAAGCTGAGTCCAAGACTGTAGTCATTTCAAATGTTTTGCTGAGAAACCAGCATATACTATATTCCCAGAATCCAAATTGCGAGATTAACAACTCATGAAGTAAAGTGTGAAATGAATTCTCCTCAAAAAAACATTTCAATGATCTAAGCTGACGAAGCACAAAAAAACTTTTAATCTTTTTTTGGTTTTTTTTACAACAGACGATACCTGTGCATCAAACGTGAATCAATTAAGACTCACAAATATTTAAATACAGCCATGGGAGTCATCATTTCCCCAAACAATTACAGTTTCAAAGACATGGGAGGGGGGAGGGTAGCCGCCCTGTCAATCAACAAGTCACTGTCTTTGCAACATTTAAATGGTTTGTGCCTCTTCAGTGTCAGCATCGATGTCTGCATATGAAAATCAATAAAACCATAATCCAGATCAGTGACTGCGATAACCTTTTCTCGCTTATGTGAGACCAGAGGGTCAGGATCAGACCGCAGTGATCAGTGGCTTTGAATTGGCTGACAGCCATAGGCTCAGTATTGGGGAGACAATTATCATAATTTGTTCTAATAACCTGGATTGTTGGAAGAGCTGGGATTTCTCGTAGTTTTATACGTATTTGAGATGATGAATTGATTGTAGAGCGCACGTTTTGTTTGAATTGTAAAATCATCTTCAGGCTAGTGGTAGAAGGTGGCATATCAGATTCAATAAATAAAATGATCTGAGGACAAGTGCTATTTGTGAAGTTTAATTCTTAGAAATATGAATGTTACTACCTGGTGCAAAGCATTTAAAACATCAAGGGCTGATGATTTGGGCCAGTAGGCAGCTTCTTGTCTTGAAAAGTTCCTGGAGGAAAAGTCCATAAACTATTATTAGCTAGGAAGACTTGGGAAAGCCATTGCTTATCCCTGTAAAGAAACTATCGTCAACAAGCTTGTCAAAGCTCAACAGAATCGTGTTTCGCATCATGCGTCTGCAGTCAACGCCCCTGAAGACGCATGATGCGAAACACGATTGCGTTGGGCTTTGACAAGCTTGTTGAAGATATTAGAAACTGAACATTGGAGAGGATTTAATTCCATCATAGAAGAAGAGTTTGTGTAAATAAATAAACTATATTGGGGATTTGCACCTACCCAGAGCTGCTCCAAAGCCTCGTAACTCCTTCTGGTTGTGAGCCAGCAAACACAATTCATGCCTTGGATAGCAATGCATGCTCACACTTCACCCTTCAGCAACATTTCGCATCACTAACAGTGTTGACTGTCCGAGATCTGTCTCTGTTGGGAGAGAGTCACAATGAGTCTATTGAAGAGTGACAAATGTACAACCTACATATTACAGACTTGAAGGCTGCGGCCTTGTTGGCTGTTGGTTTCACACGTTCTGAAACTTCCCTACAGCTAGAATGCATTAACCAACGTTTCAGGTAGGCCATCAATAACCCAGCACAGCTGCTGAGAGAAGAACTTGAATGTTTATAAATGGCATAGACCATTAACTTCAAATACTTCAGAGGCAGTTTGGGAGAAAAGTCATCCGTTATTCCGACTGTCAGCGTTGCTGGATACAAATCTTAGGAATGCCAAAACAAGATGCAAATAAACGAGAGTTTATAGGTCAAATGAACTTATCTGACCGCTTTTTATCGTGTAAATTCAACGTTCTGACATTTAAATTACTGTAGACACCAATGTGCTCACGGATTATATGGCCATTTGGAGTCTGAATACGTAGTAAAGGTAGAACTGAGTGATGGATTGACTTAATGAGGCCTAATACAACCTTTACAGGAGGGTTTATTATATTCTGTGTGACCTGAGTTTCAAGCGTAAAGGAGTCTCCTATGGATTGGGAACAGGGCATGTGGAGGCTTCAGCAGGCCTTAAATGATTTTTAATGTGAGATATGAAAAAGTGTATATTTTTTTTTAGGCCATAATTGGTGGCAGAGAGGATCAGGTCTCCTGGCATGCTGAGCCTTGTTGAGTTTCTGTCTCATATTAAAGTTTCTTTAACATGTGTCAAAGCCTCAGGATAGATGTGTTAGAAACAGGGCTGCCATCAAGAGCTCAGAGGAAGGAAGGACAAAAATCAGACATTTTATCTTCTTTCCGGCTAGCTGCCAATAACCATAAAATGTATCTAGAGCATGTTATGGTTGTGGTGATGTCATCAAGGAACAAAGTGCAGGGCTTTGCGGCCGGAGAGGAGGGTAGGAGGGAGGGGGGTATTAGAGAGGGCGGGGATCGGGGGGGGGGGGGGGGGTTAGCCACAAAGAGTAGTTATGCGGGTCCCGGCACTGAATAATGCCGACACCCACATAACCCTGAGCTCCTGCCCTGCGCCACCCTGACCTGCTCGCTTTGGGTCTGCGGGGATATTCAACGACACCTTTCCGGTGAAGTGCCCCTGAATATCTCCAGTTTGGTGGAGGGAAGCGCCTTAAGTGGGGATCTTCCTGCCCAGTTAAATCGCTTTCACAATCGGCTGGAATATGCTTATGTTAGATGGATACGTTTAGAATACTAGTGTATAATAACATTATACATGCGTTACATGCATACATGTTTAAAATATCTACGACCATCTAAACTTCAGGAGATCATTAAACACCTACCTATTCAGAAAAGCATTCCCCACTGACCTAACCTACATGTCCAACTCTGCAACACCCCAAAACCATAGACTGTATTGGTCATTATATATTACTTCCTATCTTCGATCCCTAGGCACCTGAATATACTAACCTACCCGACCCCAATATCAAATTGTATTTGTTTCCATACCGGTCTTGACGATCGCCTTTACGGTATGATGTAAGCCACATTGAGTCTGCAAATAAGTGGGAAAATGTGGGATACAAATGCAACAAATAAATAAAAATAAAAACATTATATGTTACACGGATATACATTTAGAATACTAGGGTATAATACCATTATGTTTATGTTACATCAATACACATTTAGAGGGGCATTTTCGATATGCCCTCTAAGTCCAGCTTTTCCAGAGGCTTTTTAAATGTCAGTTTCTATTTCCATCGCCTCACCTTCCTCAGGGAGTAGTTCTCAAACCACATGGGCTTTTCTCCGACTTCATCTGGAGCATTTTGGGTCACGTGACATCCTTCAGCTTGAAGCTGGAACATATTCACTGCTGAAAATGACATCATTCCCGTTACCAATGGTGCTGCTTAATTTAGGAAGGCTGAAAAGATGGTCTCATTCTATGATAGGCGGGGGAGGGGGGGGTGAGGATACGATAAATATCCTGCAATAAAATGAGACATCCGCTTCCATGGGCTGGGGAACCTGTTCTTTCTCCTTTTTTCCCCCCAGTTCTAGGTGTTATGAGTTTTAAAGACTTCCCCCTTCTCAGGAAGTTCCCTCCTCATTGGGGCGACCTCTGTTGGCTGCAAATTACTGGCTTTCTTGGGTTATCCTTATTCCAGAGAGTAATAGGAGGGTATTGAGCTTGAGGTGAAAGTGCCCACCCCCCTCACTATCTCAGATCCTGGATTTGTCTTTCCCATTTTCAGGGCACAGACCATAGAAGTCTGCCCGGCACTGGCCTTGTTCTCCTGCTACTGAAGCTGAATTTGTCCAGGCCATAAACCAGGGCTGGCTTTGCTTCTCAGTTAGTGGTGTTTCCATCTTTGTGTTTCCATGTCTTTGTGTTTATCCCATGCATTTTTTTTATTAACGTTGCCGTTTTTATCTACACCACCTACCACGGGAGAGCATTCCGGGTATCTACCACCTTCTCCGTGAAAAAGTACTTCCTGACATTATTCCTGAGTTGGCCCCCCTTCAACCTCAATTCATGTCCTCTGGTTCTACCACCTTCCCGTCTCTGGAAAAGGTTTGTTTGTAGCAGGGGCGTAGCCAGACTTCGGCGGGAGGGTGGTCCAGAGCCCAAGGTGAGGGGGCACATTTTAGCCCCCCCGGCACCGCTGACCCCCACCGCCATTGCCGACTTTGCCCCCCCCGCCATTGCCGACCCTCTCGACCCCCCCCCTCCTGCCGCCAACCCGCCGTCGCCTACCTTTGCTGGCGGGGGGCCCTAACCCCCGCCAGCCGAGGTCCTCTTCTTCTCGCAAAAGTTGTACATGCAGGACGTCAGAAACAGAAGGAAGCCTTTTGCGAGAAGAAGAGGACCCACCAGCAAAGGCAGGTGACGGCGGGTTGGCGGCGGGAGGGGGGGTCGAGCGGGTCGTCGGCAGGGGGTCCAGGGCCAAATCTACGGGGGCTCAGGCCCCCCTGGCCTCACATAGCTACGCCACTGGTTTGTAGATTAAAACCTTTCAAATATTTGAATGTCTGTATCATATAACCCCGTCTCTCCTTTAATTTGGGTAAAGTACAAAGTAATTTTGAGACCAGTTTGGGTCTTATAAGGCATGGATAGGATGGTTTGGTCGGCTTGGGAAGGGTCTTTATGAAGAGATGTTTGTATTGTTTTTGGCCTATATATATTTACTATTTGGATTATATGGACTACTGGGATGGGAGAGTGGGGTTACGTAATGTGTGTGTGTGTATGTGTGTGTGTGGGGGGGGGGGGTAATTATAAATCACTTTGGGTTGATTAATAGAGATGACATATATATACAAATTAGAATACAGCAAAAAATAAAAAATAAAGAAATAAATCAAATAACTGGCAAATGCACAAATTCTGCTTTCGCCTTCCTGTGCCTTTCAGAAACTGTAGGACAAACACAGCAGAATCAACAAAGGGAAAACCCAGTGGGGTCTATGACACTGTGCCGAGAAGGAAACCTTAGGATAGATTATTTTTAATTTTATTATGTTTTTGTGAGTGTACCTAGGGTACATTACGTTTATGTACACTTCATTGTAGCCCGCCAAGGATTTTAGATATAAACCTGGAAAATAAATAAATTAACTGGCCGGATGATAGATGCGCTTTAGCTAATCAATCATCATATCCTGTGATTCTAAGAACTTCAGAGGCCTGAGCTGTCGACATTCCTCTCTATAACCACCGATTGGAAAGAATCGAACTGCACCTATGGCCTAGAAGAGTTTTGCCGTAGAAGGGGCAACGTGCTTATGAGAGAGGGCCCAGAAGACATGTTACGAGAGAGGACATACAAGCAAAGCTAAGAGCTAAGACAGCAACAGACACAAATCAATACCTAATCAAGGTTAATCAATTGTCTTATTTTCAGGCAGAGGGCGCAGGGTAAATTTTGAAGTTAGCATTTGACAGCTGTTTTCGGCTGCGACACGCTTGGAAAAACAACATTGGAATATTAACTACTGAGATCCACTATAGCACTGATTCGTTGAACATATGGCATTTAACTAATACATTTTCACTCATTTCAACAAGTCTTGTGTTATTTTTGGGGTCACGTGACATCCTTCAGCTTGAAGCTGGAACATATTCACTGCTGAAAATGACATCATTCCCGTTACCAATGGTGCTGCTTAATTTAGGAAGGCTGAAAAGATGGTCTCATTCTGTGATAGGCGGGGGAGGGGGGGAGGATACGATAAATATCCTGCAATAAAATGAGACATCCAGAGAGACAAGGCGAGAAGTTCTGACTTTCTGTCAGTGAAGACAGCACAGTTCTGTCAACTACTTTCACTGACGTGGTGCATAAACTGGTACTTCGTAGAGATGTTGTTAATATCACTAGGGGAAAATAATGAGCGGAGTGGAAGGGGTAGATGTGAAGCGTCTGTTTACGCTTTCCAAAAATACTAGGACTAGGGGGCTTGTGATGAAGCTACAATGTAGTAACTTTAAAACAAATCAGAGAAACTTTTTCTTCACTCAACGTGTAATTAAACTCTGGAATTCGTTGCCAGAGAATGTGGTAAAGGCGGTTAGCTTAGCGGAGTTTAAAAAGGATTTGGACGGCTTCCTAAAGGAAAAGTCCATAGACCGTTATTAAATGGCCTTGGGGAAAATCCACTATTTCTGGGATAAGCAGTATAAAATGTTTTGTACTTTTTTGGGATCTTGCCAGGTATTTGTGACCTGGATTGGCCACTGTTGGAAACAGGATGCTGGGCTCGATGGACCTTTGGTCTTTCCCAGTATGGCAATACGTATGTACCTATGAGACTAGCTCCAGCCAAACTATTTCACATTTGTGACTCTCAGACCAGACTTGAATGTGTTCTCCAAAGGCTGCATTTACTACATTCTTGTTTCTCAAAATAATAGACTCTGTAATTATCTCACGCTTAATTGAACATCTTTCTAGCTCAGGACAAATTAAAAACTAATGACCTATTTAACAAGAATTCATTGCTTTAACATGTCAGATCAATGACTTATCATAACTCTTTAAACAGAAAAGAAGAAAGGTTAAAAGGTCCCAAGGGAAGGCTAAAGAAATAGGTTTAGAGGCTGCTACAGCTCCGATATCAACTTTGGCAGTCCAGTAACACCTACCACACATGACTTTCTATCTGATTTTTACATAAGTAGCAACATAAACCTTCCCTTCAAAAATAAATCTGATGGAATATTGCCACGTTGGTCTGACTGCAAATATTCTTGACCCTACAGTGCTAACAACAGGTTGTAATCAATGACAGAGCATGGTGATTTAACCAAATAAATCTGAATATATATTTATTTGTACCCCGCGCTTTTTCCCACTCATGGCAGGCTCAATGCAGCAGGCGATGGAGGGTTAAGTGACTTGCCCAGAGTCACAAGGAGCTGCCTGTGCCTGAAGTGGGAATCAAACTCAGTTCCTCAGGACCAAAGTCCACCACCCTAACCACTAGGCCACTCCTCCACTGTTGCTACTATTTGAGATTCTACATGGAATGTTGCTATTCCACTAGAAGTCGGCCCTTGCAGATCACCAATGTGGCCGCGCAGGCTTCTGCGAGTCTGACGTCCTGCACGTAGTGCAGGACGTCAGACTCACAGAAACAGAAGCCTGCGCAGCCTTCTACATGGAATGTTGCTAGTGGAATAGCAACATTCCATGTAGAATCTCCAGTAGTATCTATTTTATTTTTGTTACATTTGTACCCTGTGCTTTCCCACTCATGGCAGGCTCAATACGGCTTACATGGGGCAATGGAGGGTTAAGTGACTTGCCCAGAGTCACAAGGAGCTGCCTGTGCCTGAAGTGGGAATTGAACTCAGTTCCTCAGGACCAAAGTCCACCACCCTAACCACTAGGCCACTCCTCCACTATGTATGATACACTGCTACACTGTCAATAAAGGGACTGGATTCCATCAGGGGGTCCTGCAGATTTCTATCTGTAAATAATTGCATTCCTGGTACCGCAGGCTTTTGCTAAAATACCTTCTGGAAATTTTGGTGAATGTATTTTCCAGGGTGACAATGGGTCTGATCAGCTAAGGTCTTTCTTTCATTACATAAGTATTGCCACACTGGGACAGACCAAAGGTCCATCAAGCCCAGCATCCTGTGTCCAACGGTGGCCAATCCAGGTCACAAGTACCCGGCAGAAACCCAATTAGTAGCAACATTCCATGCTACCAATCTCAGGACAAGCAGTGGCTTCCCCATGTCTGTCTCAATAGAAGACTATGGACTTTTCCTCCAGGAACTTGTTCAAACCTTTTTAAAACCCAGATATGCTAACCGCTGTTACTACATCCTCCGGCAGTGAGTCCCAGATCTTAAATATTCGTTGACAGAAAAAAAAATATTTCCTCCTATTTGATTTAGAATAATCACATGCATACTCCAGGTTCAAAGCAACGATTGCCAAACCACTTGCAGGGAGGCAACTATTCCGTAAAGCTGGGGTGAGAAAGAAAAAAGCTTCACAATGCGTTGATTCATATCATGCAAAGAGGGGCCTGGCAGAACTAGTCTATGATCATTTAGGGCTCCTTTGACTAAACTGCACTAAAAATTGGCCTTAGTGTGCCCTAACGCTAAGGCCATTTTTAGTGCAGCCGGGAAATGGCCAATTTTTTCATTTTCCAAATTAATGGCCATGCACTAATGCTATCTGTAGTTTCTCGGTATCCAGTGAAGCTCAAAAAAGACTAATTCATCAGTCTACATTTCAAAATCCGTTTCTTTAGTTTTTTTTATCCTTATATAATTTATTCAAATACGTTTTTAGTGACCTCAGTGATGTTCATTGCCAGCAAAACACAAGTCTTTTACGGCGATGTAGGCAACATCAACGTCTTCATTGGTTCACTCAAAAGTATTACTCGACTTTTATAAAGGACTCTTAACGGATAAATTAACTTATCTTATTAGATCCTTTTTCAGTCGGACCCAGGGGTTCTATTGTCCGACATGCATGTTTCGCTCGAAAGCGAGCTGTCTCAAGGGCACTCCCCCTGAAATCCTTTTAGCGCCAGCTCTGCAATATTACTTCTATTTACATTATTACGTTACAAGATTACATTAATGCATGGGCTTATCTCCTGCAGTCTAAATATCTGGGCCAGTAACATCTACTCTTATGCTCTTATCCAAATTGCGAAACCAGAATTGACTAATCCGGAGTCGGTGTAATGTCCGTAGTTCTCCAACAACATGTAGGACTATACCAGTGTCTACAAATCAGAATCATTTGTCGAAATGATTCTAATATCTTTCAGGTCTATTTCATGTCTACTTCTTGGAGAGGACAGAATAGGGCATAAGGTTACGTTGCTGAAAAGATTTGACTCCATAAAATGTCTTTTTATCTGGCTAAAAAAACTCGTTTGCTTTCACGCAAGCTTGTAGCAGTCTTTGACACCTTCTGAAGGGCCCTAATACAATCATCCTTGGTGCAATCAGTGCAGATGAGAGACGGAAATGTACAATTCCCAAGGGACATAACCTAATCAGCATAGGTAATGCAATCATCACTGACTTCACAGGAGTTTGGCATAAGAAAACACAGCCCAAAACCTCTTGCAGATGCAAAAGTTACTACTACTACTACTTAACATTTCTAAAGCGCTACTAGGGTTACGCAGCGCTGTACAATTTAACATAGAAGGACAGTCCCTCAAAGGAGCTTACAATCTAATAGATAAGAGTGAGACAAATATAGGACAATCAAGCCATTGTGACATCACTGATGAGGTTGGCTCTTAGGCATTGGTGGAATGAGGCATTATGACATCACAATCTCAGCTCTGGATACCAGAGACTGAAACTTTTCACACTAAGGGGGGAAGTGGGCCAAGTATAGGACAGTCGAGCCATTGTGACATCACTGATGAGGTTGGCTCTTAGGCATTGGTGGAATGAGGCATTATGACATCACAATCTCAGCTCTGGATACCAGAGACTGAAACTCTTCACACTAAGGGGGGAAGTGGGCCAAGTATAGGACAGTCGAGCCATTGTGACATCACTGATGAGGTTGGCTCTTAGGCATTGGTGGAATGAGGCATTATGACATCACAATCTCAGCTCTGGATACCAGAGACTGAAACTCTTCACACTAAGGGGGGAAGTGGGCCAAGTATAGGACAGTCGAGCCATTGTGACATCACTGATGAGGTTGGCTCTTAGGCATTGGTGGAATGAGGCATTATGACATCACAATCTCAGCTCTGGTTAAATCACTGCTATATGTAATACTACTACTTAACATTTCTAGAGCGCTACTAGGGTTACGCAGCACTGTACAGTTTAACAAAGAAGGACGGTCCCTGCTCAAAGGAGCTTACAATCTAATAGATAAGAGTGAGACAAATATAGGACAATCAAGCCATTGTGACATCACTGATGAGGTTGGCTCTTAGGCATTGGTGGAATGAGGCATTATGACATCACAATCTCAGCTCTGGTTAAATCACTGCTATATGTAATACTACTACTACTACTTAACATTTCTAGAGCGCTACTAGGGTTACGCAGCGCTGTACAATTTAACATAGAAGGACAGTCCCTGCTCAAAGAGCTTACAATCTAAAGGACACGTGAACAGTCAGTCTGATAGGGGCAGTCAAATTGGGGCAGTCTGGATTTCCTGAAAGAGTTAGGTGCCGAACGCGGCATTGAAGAGGTGGGCTTTAAGCAAAGACTTGAAGATGGGCAGGGGGGGGCTTGGCGTAAGGGCTCGGGAAGGTTGTTCCAAGCATAGGGCGAGGCGAGGCAGAATGAGCGGAGCCTGGAGTTGGCGGTGGTGGAGAAGGGTAATGAGAGGAGGGATTTGTCCTGTGAACGGAGGTTTCGGGTGGGAACGTAAGGGGAGATGAGGGTAGAGAGGTAGTGAGGGGCAGCAGACTGAGTGCATTTGTTGGTAAGAAGGAGAAGCTTGAATTGAATGCGGTATCTGATTGGAAGCCAGTGAAGTGACCTGAGGAGAGGGGTGATATGAGTATACCGGTTCTGGCGGAATATGAGACGTGCAGCAGAGTTCTGAACAGATTGAAGGGGGGATAGGTGGCTAAGTAGGAGACCAGTTATCACACCCCCGTGGTACAGATACAGTGGTCACTTTGCTGAAACATATATAAAATGCAAGTTCTTAGAGCACCCAGTGAACCAGATGGTTTTCCTTTCGCTTTCCTTTCCTTTCTCATTGCAATGCATTTTGAAACTGGGTTCAAAACCAGCTCTTCTCGCATTTTATGATCGTTGGTGGGAGGGTCATTTTTACAATTATAAACTGGTCTGGAACCAATTTCCACTATTACTGAACAAAAGGTTAAAGAGAGGGTTGCATTAGTTGGGGGGAGGGGCGACTCATTCTGGTTTGCTAAATTCACGGAAAGAATCAGGGCTTCAATGTACTCATCCTTCCAATTGCTTCACGGCAATCTCTAATAGGGGCTTTATTTTTGAATTGTGAGCAAACGAAATGCTCAATATTCAATGATTTGTACACTTATCTTTTTCTTTGGCTACGTTTGTACCTGGTCGTGTTTACACGCATGATTAAAGATTTGGGTCATTCAGAGAGAACATTGAAGGAATATTGAGCATCTGTCATCGGTACAGTAGAGCAGTGGAAAACAGTTCATTCCCTTCTCATTCTCTCTCCTGCCCCCCCCCAAAAAAAAAAATATCGTTTTACCAATATGCATTATTCTATAGCTTAGTAATTTTTCTCTAGAGGCAAATTACACTGACATGGCTACTGATTCTTTGATTTTCTCCTCAGTCTTGTCAATTGTAGCTCGGTATAAAGTAAACAAGTCAGTGATTGAAGTTCAAACTATCTTAAGCCTGAATGAGGATGTAATATCATCTTCATAGGGAAGAAAACAATATGTTTCTGAAAGACTGAGATAACCAATAATACTGGAAGCAGATCTTTTTCTTCCTTATTCCCTAAATGCTATTCTCAGTGAAGGTCTTGGAGTGATAACATCTTAGCATCAACACAGTTGACCTTCCAAAATGAAACCAATGTGTTTTGTATCGTTTTTTCCTGGGAGTCTGTTGAATTAGCAAAGTTTTTGTGGGGAGGGAGGCTCACTGTTTTCTATACCAGACCCAGTGGCGTTCTTGGGGGGGGGGCAGTGGGGGCGGTCCACCCTGGGTGCACGATGCTGGGGGGGGGGGTGCCCCGCGCGCCTGTCCGTCGTTCCATGCTCCCTCTGCCCCAGAACAGGTTGTTCCGGGGCAGAGGGAGCATGGAACGAACGACGGACAGGCACGCACGGCGCACCCCCCCCAGCGTCATGCACCCAGGTGGAGGGTTCCTTCGCGGGGCGGTGGGGGTGTCCTTTCGCCGGGGGGGGGTCGCACTGCATCCGGGGGGGCGCTGCACCCGGAGGGCGGGGCGCATCAGCGATCCGCCCCGGGTGTCAGCCCCCCTAGGAACGCCACTGACCAGACCTCCAGCCAGCAGCAAGTTAGCTGTAAATGAGTGGTGTGGAACGGGTAGTTACAAAGACCAGGGGACACTCAATGAAATAACATGGAAATACTTTTAAAACAAATAGGAGGAACTATTTTTTCACTCAAAGAATAGTTAAGCTCTGGAACTTCGCTGAGAGTGAAACAACTAACAGTTCAAAGTCACAATAACCAGCACTGAAAATCCCACTTAAAGGTTTAGAATTCTTTCACATTCAAAAATAATAAACTGGAACTTCCACTTATCTAAGAATTATTTGCAGTCCTTCATCGATAAGTATGTGCAAAAAGCTGTTAACAGACGCCCCCGCATCACCATATCACTCAGCCAAAATGTCCATCTTCTTAAAAATATCCTCTGAATGTTATCATATGTGGACTCAAAAGCCACGAAGTTCGACAACTGAAAAGCCATAGAAGCTCAAAACCCAACGTGGTCCACCTTTCGCTAAAAGTGCGTCATCAGGAGTTGAGACTACAAAGTTACAGTCAAAGCAGTTTGCAAATTGAGTTAAGTCACTTGTCTAGAATCACCAGGAGCTACAGTGGGAATTGAACCTGGTTTCCCAAGTTCTCAAGCTATTGCACTAACCATTAGACTACTCCTCCACCTGAAAATCGGGACAATCTGCAACCCTCTAGGACTGAACTTGGACAACCTGGTTTACATGCTCTCGCAGGTGCTTATAAATTACCCTGGCATGTGCACAGTAGGAAGACACAGTGTCTAATTGTATGAGACACACATGTAAGCATTCCCAGGACGGAGAAGAATCCCAAGGGTTGGAGTGGAGGAGTGGCCTAGTGGTTAGGGTGGTGGACTTTGGTCCTGGGGAACTGAGGAACTGAATTTGATTCCCACTTCAGGCACAGGCAGCTCCTTGTGACTCTGGGCAAGTCACTTAACCCTCCATTGCCCCATGTAAGCCGCATTGAGCCTGCCATGAGTGGGAAAGCGCAGGGTACAAATGTAACAAAAATAAAATAGATACTATTGGAGATTCTACATGGAATGTTGCTATTCCACTTGTAGAAGGCTGCGCAGGCTTCTGTTTCTGTGAGTCTGACGTCCTACAGGTACGTGCAGGACGTCAGACTCACAGAAGCAGAAGCCTGCACGGCCACATTGGTGATCTGCAAGGGCCGACTTCTACATGGAATGTTGCTAGTGGAATAGCAACATTCCATGTAGAATCTCCAATAGTAGCAACATTCCATGTAGAATCTCAAATAGTAGCTACAGTGGAGGAGTGGCCTAGTGGTTAGGGTGGTGGACTTTGGTCCTGAGGAACTGAGTTCAAATCTCCTTTCGGGCACAGGCAGCTCCTTGTGATTCTGGGCAAGTCACTTAACCCTCCATTGCCCCATGAAAGCCGCATTGAGCCTGCCATGAGTGGGAAAGCGCAGGGTACAAATGTAATAAAAATAATCAGTAAAACACCGCTCTCTGCACTAAAATCACTTGTAAAATTGTTCCATTAATGGTCGAATCAGCGACTGCAGACAGCTATCAAATGCATCTTGCTGGTTTGTGTTTTGCTTCCTGATGAATAGAATTAAACAAGGGTTAACTCCGTGGTTTGATTTCAGTGCTAAAGAACGATCAACACAACCGGTCAGTTAAAATAGGAAGAGCTTAGACCCAGGGCTGGAAGGAGTCTATCAGGAGCAGATTCTGTTTGTTTTAATATCAATTGAAGACATGAAAACGAGAATGATAACACGAAGACCAAAATAGATGAGAATGTAAGAGAAATAACGGAAACACTATTAGAAAAACATTGCAGTGTGTCTCAGCTAGGCTTATCATGCTCAGATAGATTCAAAATTGACTTTTCCTTCATTGCATACACTCAGCTGCACACGCTGTTAGAATTCTATTATTTCTCAGCTCGGCTCTTTCGTACGCAGAAAGGCGGCTGGATTAGAACAAGTTTGACATATGTGAATGGCAAAAAAAAAACCCCATTGTTGAGGCTCTTAACCCTTCTGCCGCATAGACATCTATTCGGTTCTTTATCACCACATACGCCCTACTGATGAAACAACTCCAACGCATATATTGCAAATAAAATCACCGTTTGTCTGTTCTACAGACTGCAGATAAAAAATGGGATGCGGGAAATAATCTCTTCACTCGAGGGGAGCCAATGTGATGTACTAATTCCTTTTAAAGAAATTAATCTAGTGCTTCGGTAAAATAAATCCAGGGCACAAGTAAGACTTACCTGCTTGCTAGATATTATTGGGGAGCAGCTGCCGATTACCAATTTATGCTAATTATCTGGACCTTAGTTGGCATCTTTTCAAGGACCTGGACACTGACTGAGTTATATTCATGTCTGTCAAGAGTAGACTCTACTGGCTTCGCAATGCAACCATTTATTTTTACCTTGCGTCTCGGTAGATAACCAGTCTTTTTCAGTGGCATTAACTTGTTATCACCGCTAAAAATGCCCAGTTAACGTAAAAAATAAAGCCAAGCTTAGTGGCCAAAAAGACTGCATAAAAAGCAGGCCTATCTTTGCCTGCTAAGCCATGGCCGGTAAAGACTGAATATCAACTTAACCGGTGTTGAAAATCTCAGCTATTCAATGCCAGTCACTGGAAACAGCCTGGCATTGGATATCCGGATTGAATGGCGGCAGCAGGCAGTCAAAGTGCTGTCTGCTGCCAGCTAAATATCGGGCATTAAGTTTATAGAATAGTAGCGTATCCTGCTTATTTTCAAAGGAGAAGGTCGGCCATCTTCCGACACAAATTAGGAGATTGCCGTCGTTCTCCTAAAATCGGCCAAATTGGTATAATCGAAAGCCAATTTTGGCCGGCTTCAACTGCTTTCCGTCGCAGGGCTGTCCAAAGTTAAAGTGGGCGTGTCAGCAGGGTACTGAAGGCGGGACGTGGGCGTGGTTACGAGATGGCCGGCTTCGGCTGATAATGGAAAAAAGAAGGCTGGCTCTGACGAGCACTTGGCCGGCTTTACTTGGTCCATTTATTTTTAGGGCCAAGCCTCAAAAAAGTGCCCCGACTGACCAGATGACCACCGGAGGGAATCGGGGATCACCTCCCCTTACTCCCCCAGTGGTCACCAACCCCCTCCCACCCTAAAAAAAAACAAAACATTTTTTTGCCAGCCTCTATGCCAGCCTCAAATGTCATACTATTCTTCTTTACCATGTATATATGCACATGGTGTATATATATACCATGATCTTATATGTTATGTTCCATGTATGTTACCATGTATGTATGCACCTTAAAGTAATACCATATGCAGGGCTTTTTTTGAGGGGGTACTTGGGGGTACTGAGTACCGGCACCTTTTCCATTGCCTGCTAAAATTGACCCATGGTCCCCAAGTTTTAATGAAAGAGCTCAGGCTCTACACAACAATTCTGCCTCGTCATAGATTTTGTGACTGGTTGCAGGGGGCCTGGCTCTTGTGGGGTGGGTCCCTCAGTGATCACCCCACTCCTGAAGGGTGGCCTGGCATTTGAATACCGGCACCTTTTTTACTAGAAAAACTGCACTGACCATATGCAATTCTGTTACCCGGAAATGGCAACCGCCATTACGGCAAATGTAAGCCACATTGAGCCTGCAAATTGGTGGGAAAATGTGGGATACAAATGCCACAAATAAATAAATAAATAAAATACCCAGCTCCATCACAGCACTATGCAGGTCCCTGGAGCAGTTTTTAGTGGGTACTGCAGTGTATTTCAGGCAAGCGGACCCAGGCCCATCCCCCCCTACCTGTTACACTTGAGGTGGTAAATGGGAGCCCTCCAAAATCCACCCGAAACCCACTGTACCCACATGTAGGTGCCCCCTGTTACCCTTTAAGGGCTATGGTAGTGTTGTACAGTTGTGGGTAGTGGGTTTGAGGGGCTCAGCACACAAGGTAAGGGAGCTCTGCACCTGGGATCAATTTGTGAAGTCCACTGCAGTGCCCCCTAGGGTGCCCGGTTGGTGTCCTGGCATGTGAGGGGGACCACTGCACTATAAATGCTGGCTCCTCCCACGACCAAATGGCTTGGATTTGGCCAGGTTTGAGATGGCCACCATTAGTTTTCATTATCAGCAAAAACCAATGGCGGCCACCTCTAACGCCGGTGATCTCTAAGTGCGGCCGAAATGTTGAGATTTGGCTAGCCCCGACCGTATTATCGAAAAGAAAGATGGCCGGCCATCCTGTTTCAATAATACAGTCGGGTATGCCGCTTTATGGGGCTGGCCTTAGAGATGGCCGCCCATATAGATGGCCGGCCCCGTTCAATTATGCCCCTCTATGTCATCTACACAAGTAACTTCAAATTAGTGCCAATTACTGCTTGTGGACACCAATTATTGGTACTTAATGCCAGTTCAGTGTCAATTAGCTAATTTAATTATATGCGTTAAGGGGGAGATTCTATATGGCGCCTAAAAATATCAGCACGGAAAAAAGTACCAACTAAGCATATTCTATAAGCAGCGTCTAGATGTAGGCATGGTATATAGAATATGCTTAGTTGATATTACAGTGCCTAAAGCCTACGCGCCTCCATTTACACCAATGAAAACGTCCATAGAATGCTCACTTCACCGCCCATAACCGTGCCCCTTTTTGCCTGTGTACATTAGACTTTAGACACAGTGCAACATAGAGTACACTTAGGGAGTTGTGCATGTAAATTCTAATTATTGCCAATTAGTGTTCATTATTGCTTAAGTGCTGTTAACAATACTAATTGGCTTGTTAAGCCAATTAAGTTACGCACGTTGTTACAGAATACACTTAGATTTTAGTGTGGATCTCTAGGCGTGCTATATAGAATCCAGGGGTAAATGACCCTTGTATGCCCTACTGAACTCTTAGGGGTCCTTTTATTAAGACACGCTTGCGTTTTTAGTGCGTGCTAAAATTAGGCGCATGCTAAACACTAGAGATACCCATAGGAATACATTGGCATCTCTAGTGTTTAGAGCACGCCTATTTTTAGCGTACGTTAAAAATGCTAGCGCGTCTTAGTAAAAGGACCCCTCAATTTTTAGCACTCTTTATAGAATTTGGGGGACAGTGAACGCTCTCCTCAAAGAGTGCACGCTATAAGCACATTGTGCCTGCTCTTGATGACATTCGTTTGGAAAAAAACATCCCTCCAGAATACTCTCACCTTTATCCCTTCGCAACCTCTTCAGTATTTCTCCGTTACAGCTGACTCTCTCCACAGAGATGCTACAAATCACTCGTTCATTAATGGGCTGAAACGTACTCTCTGAGTTAAAGAAACCACAACGTGGATGAGAACAAGACTCGGACAAGAAATGAAGGCAGGGAAAATTATCACGGCGCCAAGACATGGCAAATGATAAACGGGGAGAAGAGCAACCAAGAAAGAAAGCTAGAATCAAATCAGTCGAGGGTGGTAATGATGTGGGAATAAAAGCAAAGAGATATTAACACAATTGAGCAAACACGAATAAATCATGCATTGTACTAAAGTAAAGGGACTCTGTCGGCAACAGCTATTTACTTAATCAACTTTCCAGTGCTCAAGGCAAACCTCAGTTAGGCCTACAAGAATGATTTAAATTTTTTTTTAAATTTTTATATAATTTGTTACAGAAAAACAGAGAAGGTACAAATTCAGGTAAAATTAAAAATGAAGAAGTGGCCTAAGCATCTATGGAGATCTTAAAAATAAGTAAATACAAAAAAACCAACAGTAAGAGCCTAGCATATCATAAATCTTGGGTGGAGGAGTGGCCTAGTGGTTAGAGCACCAGGCCTTGACATCCAGCAGTGCCGCATTCAAATCCCACTGCTGCTCCTTGTGATCTTGGGCAAGTCACTTAACCCTCAATTGCCTCAGGTACAAAATTAGATTGGGAGCTCTCCTGCAACAGGGAAATACCCAATATACCTGAATGTAACTCACCTTGAGCTACTACCGAAAAAGGTGAAAGCAAAATCTAAATAAATAAATATATGGAATGTTGCTACTATTGAAGATTCTACATAGAATGTTGCCACTTTGTGAGATTCTGGAATGTTGCTACTTATTTGAGATTCTAGATGGAATGTTGCTAGTGGAGGAGTGGCCTATTGGTTAGAGCACTGGTCTTGCAATCCAGAGGTGGCCAGTTCAAATCCCACTGCTGGTCCTTGTGATCTTGGGCAAGTCACTTAACCCTCCATTGCCTCAGGTACAAACTTAGATTGTGAGCCCTCCTGGGACAAAGAATTATCCAGTGTACCTGAATGTAACTCACTTTGAGATTCTACATGGAATGTTGCTACTATAGGAGATTCTACATGGAATGTTAATGTTGCTATTCCACTAGTAACATTCCATATAGAAGCCTGCCCTTGCAGATCAGCAATGCGGCTGCACAGGCTTCTGTTTCTGTGAGTCTGACGTCCTGTACGTGCAGGACGTCAGACTCACAGAAGCCTGTGCGGCCGCGTTGCTGATCTGCAAGGGCAGGCTTCTATATGGAATGTTGCTAGTGGAGGAGTGGCCTATTGGTTAGAGCACTGGTCTTGCAATCCAGAGGTGGCCAGTTCAAATCCCACTGCTGCTCCTTGTGATCTTGGGCAAGTCACTTAACCCTCCATTGCCTCAGGTACAAAATTAGATTGGGAGCCCTCCTGGGACAGATAAATAACCAGTGTACCTGAATGTAACTCACCTTGAGCTACTACCGAAAAAGGTGAAAACAAAATCTGTGTGCTCCTTTTACTAAGTGGCGGTAAGCCCAATGTGCTTGCTATACAGGAAGTACCACTGGGTTAACTGCAGCAGCCTGGCAGCACTTCCCACCACTAGCACACAGTCGTTTCCGGTGCTACAAAAATGTATGTATTTTTGTAGCAACGTAGAACGTAGATATATTAATCAGTTGTTTTTTAATTGATTTTAGTTCCCTTATTAATACGTTTGTTATTTTCTGTGCTTTTGTTTATGTTGATTTTTAAATTTAATTTGTAGACTCCTGAAGAAGGTGCTCTGGCGCCGAAACACGGCTGTGTTGAGTCATTTTTTTCAATCTATCAGTAAAACATTTTCTCATACGTCTTCCTTTCTGTTTGGAAAGAGCCTACCTTCCCCACTTCTTTTCTACGTACTTTACTTTTTCCGTGGGGATCTACTGCACCTCCGCACTTGGTGTGGTCTCTCTCCTCCTTTATTTCTGTAGCGCCTGATTGTACCCGGCGGTAATCAGGCAGCGTCCCTCACTGCCTGGTTACCGTCAGGTTAACGCGGGAGCTCTTACCGGTAAAGGCCCCCCTTCCGAAATGGCCAAGAGGCAAGTGCTTCACTTGCCACATGGCCATTTCCTGCAGGAAGGCGAGACATCCCTCTTACCAGCTGTGGTAAAAGGAGGTCTTGGTGCGCTTGCAAAACACGCGGCGACGCCAGAAAGCGTCTCTAAATAAAGAACCCCCTAGATTAAACTATGATACCAACTAAATACTAATTCCACTGTAAATCTTCTTGAGGTCCAAGAAGGCTCTAAGTTGCACTGGAACACAGTAAACATACCTAATTCCTAAATAAACATTTTGCATGGGTATTTTCCTAATTCCTTAGGGGCCCTTTTACCAAACTGTGGTAAAAGGGGCCCTGCAGTTGCATCAAATCCACGCACCAATGTCTTTTTTTACCACAGCAGGTTTAAAAAAAAAAAAAGAAAGAAAATGGCTGTACATACCGTACAGCCATTTTTTTTTTTTTTTTTTAAACCTGCTGTGGTAAAAAAAGACATTGGTGTGTGGATTTTTAAACCTAGGACAAATTGCCAGCCATGCAGCCATTTCCTGGGGGAAGTCTTACTGCCTCCTATTTAGGGATCCTGTGCCAACCCGGTGGTAAAAATTAAAAAAATATTTCTGGTTGTGCCATAAATGGTGTGTGGTGGTGGTGGGGGACACTACAGCTGGCTCTTATGATGGGCCAGTGGTAGTGTGAGATTGGCACACCCCAATGTCACTGTAGCTCTATCAAGGCATTGTAAGAGGGCCCCTATGGGGCGATAGTAAATCAACCTTACCAGCAAGATTGGAGACTTATTGGGTAGGTTTTGAGACCGTGTTAACAAGCCTCTGTAGGAGCCCACCAAATACTATCCAGGGCCATCACTGTGGGAGCCGATGAATTCAAAATTCTCTCTCTTAGCACTTGATTCACTGGCCCTGTCCCCCTTAGATCCAGCTTCTCTCAGGAGCAGGAGAGAGACAGACCCTGGTACTGGGCCCCTCTTAGAGAACGGGCCCGAGGGAACTTTTCCCCTTCCCCCTTTTTCGGTGGCCCTGGTGTCCCCCCATAGTTTTGTTTAGGGTTGTAATTGTCACTCTATACAGTTTACCACCAGTCATTCATCTTTTGTTTTAGGTGGAAAGAAATGGTTTATATCATAAGTATATTATAACGTCCTTATGATATCATAAGGAAGTTATAATGCCTTTGTATCAGTCCATGGTGCGACCACACCTCAAATGTTGTGTTCAATTGTGGTTGCCACGTCTCAAAAAAGATATAGTGGAATTAGAAAAGGTAGAGAGAAGGGCGATGAAAATGTTAAAGAGGATGAGACAACTTCCCTATGAGGAAAGACTGAAGCATCTAGGGCTCTTCAGCTTAGAGAAAAGACTGCTGAGGGGAGATATGATGAGGTCTATGAAATAATGAGTGGAGTGAAACGGGTAGACGTGAATCGCTTGTTTACTCTTTCCAAAAATACTAGGACTAAGGGACATGCGATGAAGCTACAAAGTAGTAAATTTAATATGAATCAGAGAAAATGTTTCTTCACTCACTGTATAATTAAACTCTGGAATTCGTTGCCAGAGAATGTGGTAAAGGCGGTTAGCTTAGTGGGGTTTTAAAAAAGTTTGGACAGCTTCCTAAAGGAAAAGTGTATATAGACCATTATTAAATTGACTTGGGGAAAATCCACTGCTATTTCTGGGATAAGCGGCATAAAATATATTGAACTTTTGGGGGATCTTGCTCGGTATTTGTGACCTGGATTGGCCACTGTTGGAAACAGGATGCTGGGCTTGATGGACCTTCAGTCTGTCCCAGTATGGCAACACTTATGTATTTATAATGTGCACATCATATCCGATTGTGCTATTACTCTTCTTGTGAACCGCTTCGAAGTTTTGTTAAAGCGGTATAGAAGACACGGAAGAGAAGAGTATAGAGTAGGCGTTGGAATGGAATCTATTGAATCTGCTTAAGTCCTTAGAAACAACAGGTTATTCATTTATTTATTTTGGTACATTTATACCCCACATTTTCCCACTATAGCGAGCACGATGTGGCTTACAAAATTACAAAGGATTACAATGCATAGCGGGTAGTGACACAAAAGTGAGAAGGTCTGGAAAGAACAAGAGGATAATAAAAGGATGCTTTACTAGGTGGAAGTAGTTGGTGGCTAAACGGGTATAGTCAACATGAGGAAGGTGAAGACTTAGCATTAAGTGGGGGATAAGCTTTCTCGAATACACCTTATCCTCTCTCTTCCTTGTGTTTCCCATTATTGTAGTTTGTGCTAAATGTTGTTAATCTACATCAATTACCTTGCCCTTCATTGGGACTGATTGCATGATCTCCATTACTATGAAGATGTCAGTATGTTGTAACTGTGCATCCAACGTAGCAATACTTATGTACTTAAATGAAACACTATTGGATCAGACACTATTATGCATGATTTGAAAACGCTGCCCAGTGGCGTACCAAGGGGGGGGGGGCGGTGGGGGGCGGTCTGCCCCGGGTGCACACCGCTGGGAGGGTGTCACGCGCATGTCCGCTACGTTCGTTCTGTGCTCCCTCTGCCCTGGAACAGGTTACTTCCTGTTCCGGGGCAGAGGGAGCATGGAAACGAACGAAGCGGACAGGTGCGCGGCACCCCCCCCCAGCGGCGTGCACCGGGGGTTCTTTCGCCGGGGGGGGGGGGCGTGCGCTACACCCAGAGGGCGGGGCGCATCGGTGATCCGCCCCAGGTGTCAGGCCCCCTAGGAACGCCACTGACGCCGCCTTAAAACGAATCAGCTGCAACTGTCTTCTGAAAGATGAGGACAAGTTCTCCACAAGGCGTCCAAATTAGTTACTCCACCACCCATCACATGGCCATATTCAAGCATCAGTGTCAGTTTCTTACCAGGGTGAAGGCCTCATGTTATTCCCTTTAGCCAAAAGAAGAAGGCTCAACCATTACGGTTAGGCAAAAAAAAAAAAAAAAGCAGATTACTATCATATCATAGCAGATGCTGCAGATAAAAACCATTTGGCCCACCCAAAGGGTTAATAATTTATGATCTAATAAAGACACTTCAGCAAATTAGTTCTACCAAGTTAATAAGGTTTATGGAGCTGGCCGACTCGAAGTGTTTGAGGAAATGTGCAACTTTGACACGCTGCCTATGTCTGTCATTTCTGTTTTAATATTTACTCCTCTGATTTCATTTTGCCACGGTCTATTACGATTCATAGAATTGTGTTGGCAAATTTTATGCATCAAAATGCTTTGATTTATAGAGTTCTGGAGTTCGTCTCCTTCTGTATTGTCATAAACGTAGTTGTTGATGCTCATCTTATGACATTAATATGCCTCATTTAATTATGCACTTTTCCTGAGGCACTTTTTTCCCACTGAAGCACAATTTGGATGTTCTGATGAGATTACAAATTGCCAGCTTTTGAAGTAGCTTGTTTTGCTTTTCTCCTGGTGCCGTAAATGTCAGCGTTTCTTTCATGATAACACGGCTATTTTCCTTGCTTGGATATGGATAGTTTGGGATTTCGCCTCTTTCACTGGTACCTTGGCCCTGGGAGCACCACCTTGTGTACGGGTACAAAGACTTACCGCCATCTGACGCATGTTTCCATTTCATACTGTCAAACCTAGAAATACAATGAAATCTAGTTATTCAACATTAAACACTCTTTAAAATTCATTAATTGCCACAGTGAAGTTCAAAGCAATGTATATAAACACTATAAATTGATACAAATACATAGTAACATATACATAGTAACATAGTAGATGACGGCAGAAAAAGACCTGCACGGTCCATCCAGTCTGCCCAACAAGATAAATTCATATGTGCTACTTTTTTTATTTGTACTGTCCTCTTCAGTGCACAGACCTTATAAGTCTGGCCAGCCCTATCCCCGCCTCCCAACCACTAACCCCGCCTCCCACCACCAGCTCTGGCACAGACCGTATAAGTCTGCCCAGCACTAGCCCCGCCTCCCAACCACCAGCTCTGCCACCCATAATAATCCATATATAAACAATCATTGTATATCAGTAAAATATAATAATACTCAAATCCGTATGTCCTAATAAACCATGTAGCAATCTTAATACATCAAAAAAATACAAGAAAAATGTCAGGCCTAAACGGATTATAAACATTTTAAAAGGTCCTTGTTATAGGAAAGGCCTAAAATCACTTATCAGTACTGTCCTGACCTTGACTAGAAGAATGTCCTTACAATGAAGGACTCGTGGAGGGGCATAATCGAACGGCACCGGCCATCTATTTGGGCAGCCATCTCTAAGGCCGGCGCCGTAAATAGGTGTCCCGAACCGTATTATCGAAACAAGATGGCCGCATCGGTTTTCGCCGATAATAGAAACAGATGCCGGCCATCTCAAACCCGGCCAAATCCAAGGCATTTGGTCGTGGGAGGGGCCAGCATTCGTAGTGCACTGGTCCCCCTCACATGCCAGGACACCAACCGGGCACCCTAGGGGGCACTGCAGTGGACTTCACAAATTGCTCCCAGGTGCATAGCTCCCTTACCTTCGGTGCTGAGCTCCCCAAATCCCACCCAAAACCCACTCCTCACAACTGTACACCACTACCATAGACCTAAGGGGTGAAGGGGGCACCTACATGTGGGTACAGTGGGTTTGGGGGGGGGGGTTGAAGGCTCAACACTTACCACCACAAGTGTAACAGGTAGGGGGGATGGACCTAGGTCCGCCTGGCTGAAGTGCACTGCACCCACTAAAACTGCTCCAGGGACCTGCATACTGCCGGGATGGACCTGAGTATGACATTTCAGGCTGGCAAAAAAAGTTTTTAAAGTTGTTTTTTTCAGGGTGGGAGGGGGTTAGTGACCACTGGGGGAGTCTGGGGAGGTCATCTCCGATTCCCTCTGGTGATCATCTGGTCAGTTCGGGCTCCTTTTTGAGGCTTGGTTGTAAGAAAAAAATGGACCAAGTAAAGTCACCCAAGTGCTCCTCAGGGACGCCATTCTTTTTTCCATTATTGCTCGAGGATGCCCATCTGGCATGCCCCAGTCCCACCTTCACTACGCCTCCGACATGCCCTTGGGAACTTTGGTCATCCCCGCGATGGGAAGCAGTTGGGGACGCCCAAAATCGGCTTTCGACTATGCCAATTCTCCCGATCTGTGTCGAAAGATGGGCGCCCTTCTCTTTCGAAAATAAGCCCGATAGTATGCCAATTCAGAACTACCGCCCGGCTACCATGTGACCCGGGTGGTAAGTTCATTTTCTACGCGTGCCGGAAAATATATTTTATTTTCTGGCGTGTGGTGCTAACTGGGTGGTAATCTGCATCGTACGTGTGCTGATGATTACCGCCTGGTTAATGCGTGAGACCTTACCGCTAAATGAATGGGTGGCAGTAAGAGGTCTCAGGCCCAAAATGGGCATGCACCAATTTTCATTTTGCTGCACGCCCATTTTCGGCCCCCCAAAAAAGAGGCTATTTTTTGCAGGTGCAGTGAAAAATGGACCTGTGTGCGCCCAATACACGCTTCTACACTACAGCAGGCCACTTTTCGGCACACCTTAGTAAAAGGACCCCTGAATCTAGCCCTATGTGTGTATGGGCAGGTCCTGCATTCGACCTCCCTCAGTCCCAGCACTGCAGTTGGGAGGGAGAGACATTGCCCCCTATGTCTCCACCCATGTCTTCAGCTTAATAATTGTAACACTGTAAAGTAATTATTTCCTTAAATAAATATAGGTCGTTTCCCCTGTTTCTCTGCATAATATATCTCTAGAAATATGCAACTAATTAACTTTCTCCAGATAATATTCTAAATCATTTGTAAGGTATATTACCGAGTCTAAGACATGGTTATGTTTCACAGTACTGGTGCTTTTGAATGCTGATTAGATATAATACATAAAACATGCGTTCTATTTTCATTTTCACGCATGAAAGGTAAACAAGCATTTCTATGCTTCATGAGATCAGAACAGAGCCCAAGTACTACCAAGCAAGGCTTCGGCAGCTGTAGCGCCAGACAGAAGCTGGAAGATTTGCCAAAGTGCTATTTTCTTGTGCATCTATTAAACGGAGATTTTCAAAGCCTCCATGCTTCTAAAGGTACAATTAGTTGGCATCAAATGTGTCCCAGGTGTTCACAAATCCCTGCATCAATTGCTTTAATTGTGTTCGTTTCTGTGGGTTTATACGTTAGAGAGCAAGAATGAAGAGAAAAACAAAACTACATTATTGCTACATAGAAGTAAGACAAAGTACTACTACTTATCATTTCTATAGCGCTACTAGACGTACGCAGGGCTTTACACTTGAACATGAAGAGACAGTCCCTGCTCGACAGAGCTTACAATCTAATTAGGCCAGACAAACCGGACAAATAAGGGATAAGGACAAAGAGTAGCAAGCCTCCAAAATCCCAAAGACTACTACTAGTTATAATTTCTATACCACTACTAGTAACAGTCCCTACTCGACAGAGCTTACAATCTAATTAGGACAGACAAACAGGACAAACAAGAGATAAGGGAATATTAAAGTGAGGATGATAAAATAAGGGTTCTGAACAAGTGAATAAGGGTTAGGAGTTAAAAGTACCGGAAAGGGAGGTGTAGCTTTAGGTATCTTCCGATTTAACTAAAGATGAAGCAGGACTCATCACACTGTTGACCACATAATCTTTTCCTTCTCATCCGCAAATCTATTTGTTCTGTTCGTTTAGACCTGTCAGATCCAATGGGTCAATTATGTGCAACTGACGGTATTCTATAAGCTTAGCACATAAGTGCCTGAGACTCCCCTGACCTACCCATATAGGACTTAGGCGTTAAGTTTATGCCCCTCCCATGTTAACTCCCCCAGCACAGTTACATGCTATAGAACATAGGTGGTAAGTTTAAGCCCCTCCCATGTTAAGGCCCCCAGTGCAGTTAAACGCTATAGAACATAGGTGGTAAGTTTAAGCCCCCAGTGCAGTTAAACTGTATAGAACATAGGTGGTAAGTTTAAGCCCCTCCCATGTTAAGGCCCCCAGTGCAGTTAAATGCTATAGAACATAGGTGGTAAGCTTAAGCCCCTCCCATGTTAACACCCCCAGTGCAGTTAAACGCTATAGAACATAGGTGGTAAGCTTAAGCCCCTCCCATGTTAACACCCCCAGTGCAGTTAAACGCTATAGAACATAGGTGGTAAGTTTAAGCCCCTCCCATGTTAAGGCCCCCAGTGCAGTTAAACGCTATAGAACATAGGTGGTAAGCTTAAGCCCCTCCCATGTTAAGGCCCCCAGTGCAGTTAAACGCTATAGAACATAGGTGGTAAGTTTAAGCCCCCAGTGCAGTTAAACTGTATAGAACATAGGTGGTAAGTTTAAGCCCCTCCCATGTTAACACCCCCAGTGCAGTTAAACGCTATAGAACATAGGTGGTAAGTTTAAGCCCCTCCCATGTTAACACCCCCAGTGCAGTTAAATGCTATAGAACATAGGTGGTAAGTTTAAGCCCCTCCCATGTTAAGGCCCCCAGTGCAGTTAAATGCTATAGAACATAGGTGGTAAGTTTAAGCCCCTCCCATGTTAACGCCCCCAGTGCAGTTAAACGCTATAGAACATAGGTGGTAAGTTTAAGCCCCTCCCATGTTAAGGCCCCCAGTGCAGTTAAACGCTATAGAACATAGGTGGTAAGTTTAAGCCCCTCCCATGTTAACGCCCCCAGTGCAGTTAAATGCTATAGAACATAGGTGGTAAGTTTAAGCCCCTCCCATGTTAAGGCCCCCAGTGCAGTTAAATGCTATAGAACATAGGTGGTAAGTTTAAGCCCCTCCCATGTTAACGCCCCCAGTGCAGTTAAACGCTATAGAACATAGGTGGTAAGTTTAAGCCCCTCCCATGTTAAGGCCCCCAGTGCAGTTAAACGCTATAGAACATAGGTGGTAAGTTTAAGCCCCTCCCATGTTAAGGCCCCCAGTGCAGTTAAACGCTATAGAACATAGGTGGTAAGCTTAAGCCCCTCCCATGTTAAGGCCCCCAGTGCAGTTAAACGCTATAGAACATAGGTGATAAGTTTAAGCCCCTCCCATGTTAAGGCCCCCAGTGCAGTTAAACGCTATAGAACATAGGTGGTAGTGGTTAAGCCCCTCCCATGTTAAGGCCCCCAGTGCAGTTAAACGCTATAGAACATAGGTGGTAAGTTTAAGCCCCTCCCATGTTAAGGCCCCCAGTGCAGTTAAACGCTATAGAACATAGGTGGTAGTGGTTAAGCCCCTCCCATGTTAAGGCCCCCAGTGCAGTTAAACTCTATAGAACATAGGTGGTAAGTTTAAGCCCCTCCCATGTTAAGGCCCCCAGTGCAGTTAAATGCTATAGGTGGTAATTTTATGCCCCTCATATGTTGATGCCCTTTGCAGTTACGCCTCTCCCATGTTACACAATATAGGACTTAGGCGTTAAGTTTATGCCTCTCCCATGTTAATGCCCCCAGCGCAGTTACATGCTATAGAACGTAGGTGTTACGGGCCAGATTCTATATAAGGCACCTAAAACATCCATATGGTCAACATTTCCGCCTAAGTGTATTCTATAAGTGGCACCTAGATTTAGGTGTGGTATATAGAATACGCTTAATTGATATCCCAGCGCCTAAAACTATGCACCTCCATTTCCACCAATGAAAACATGGCATAAATCCCTGTGTGTACACTTACGTGCACTGGGACATATTCTATAACTAGTCACATAAATTTGGGAGCACCCCTTTCCCCGCCCATAGCCACTCCCCTTTTGAACTGCACGCATGAGAATTTAGGTTCAATACAGAATACGCTTAGCGAGTTATAAGTGTAAATTCTAATTATTGCTAATTAGTGATCATTAATGCTTGTTAAGTGCTGTTGAAAATGCTGATTAGCTGGTCAAACCAATTAAGTTACGTGCAATGTTATAGAATGTACCTGAATTTTGGCATGGATCTCGAGATGCGCTAGTTAGAATCTGAAAGTAAGTTTATACTATAGTTCCTAAGTGCAGTTTAATGCAGAACTGGAAATTGGTGGAAACTGATAGCACTTAAGGGTCTTTAGAAGGAGCTGAAGCCAATTACTGCTCACTTAAACTATTAAAGTAGGTGCTTTTCTCAATCTTGAGCACGCAAGTCTCCACGATAGTTGTAAAATTGTGCACCCGAGTTTATAGAATTAGAGTGTTAGTGGAATGAATATCTCCACTAACCCCCTAATTCTATCAAAGTTGCCAAAATTTGTGCACACAATTGAATTGAACAAGCTAATTAATGCCAATAATTGGCTTTTTAACATGCAATTAATGGCAGTAATTGCATTTAATTGGCATTTGCGCATGTAAATTTAGGTGTGGGGTCCACGCCTAAAATTTACGTATGATCGAAAGGGGCAGGAAAATGGGAGGGTCATGGGATTAACTGGAGGCGTTTCTAAAATTAACATGCGTTGTTTGTAGAATAACGTGGATGTGTACCTAATGTAGGCACATATATTTGCACCACATTTCAGCTGGCGTAAATGGCTGCTCCTAAAGTTAGGCGCGATTCCTGGGCGTAAGCGCTTTTCTATAAACCGTGCCTAACTTTAAGCGCGGCTTATAGAATAGCGCTTTTTTTCGGAACTGATCTTTTTTTTGGCACCGTATATAGATAGAATGTAGCCCTAACTGAGTAAATCCCGGAACCAACCTCACTCTGCTTCTGGACCACCTGGCACTAATCTGAGAGTATTTGCAGTGCCACTGGAAATCTGGGGACAGCCCGCTCACTTCGATTTAACCAGAGAGGAGCCTTTCCAGCCTGGGTAAATCATTCTGAATATCTATCGCATGGTACGTATTTTATGCCTAATTTGTACAGGCAGCATATGCGATTTTGTTAAATAGCCTTCCTGAAAGCTCACACACAAAGTTACACCCACTGAGAAGCAGAAGCTGGTTTGTGTATCTGTGAAAAATCCATGCAAATGTGTGTGGTTTATAAATAAAATGAGCACATAAGGATCTGCTTCCACCCCTTTCCATGCATTCTCCACACCCAAGACAGAAGTAGACCCATCGGATCATTTTTCAGTGACTTTGAAAAGTTTTATGTTTGGAAAATAGTAGAAAAAGTCTATGTTCTGCTTTCACACAGAAACATAGTAGATGATGGCAGGTAAGACTGATAATGGTCCTTCTGTTCTGCTCAGTAAGTTTTTTTAGGGTCACAGCTGCCACTCTGTGGCTTATTTGATACGTGCCTATGAAAAGCAAATATTAGTCTCAACTGGAAATAGGAAAATTGAAATAGAATATGTTTTTATAGGGTTTATAAAGTCCTTTGCTTAACCAGGAAAACAATTGATTTTGATGCCAAGTTTAAATAAGGAACACGCAATCACCGAATTACAGAGAAAAGAAAGCAGAACCGAATGTGAAGGAAAAGCTTAACAGAAACTATTTTCCCATTTAAGTTCATTTGCTCCATTTCATGTGTTCCAGATGGTGTTCTAATAGCTATTCAGTAAAGCAAATCAGAGAGAGAAAAGCACAAAACATTAAATCCATTACTCTCCAGATACACAATTAGAGGTTTCTCTTTGCCAACCCCCCTTCCCCCAACCTGTATGTGGGCTTTGTTTCTGAAAACTTCTCGAGATTTGTGGCCAGAGGAAATAGCTGGCGGGCTGAAGTGGTGACCTCCATTTCCCCCAGAAACAACCTATTCCCCTATGTCTTCAGGAGATGCCAACTACTGATCTTCTGCTTCCTCTCTGGCTCTCACTGTATCTTACCTTGTCATTTATTTATTTATTTATTGCATTTGTATCCCACATTTTCCCACCTTTTTGCGGGCTCAGTGTGGCTTACAATACATTATGAATAATGGAAATACAATTTGTTACAATTCAGGTTATGGATTACATTGTGAAAGTTAAACGAGGCAAAATCAAGATCGTTAAGGAATAAATCAATTGAAAAGAACATTGAGACATTGGAAGGAGACAACAGGAAATTAAGGGGCGCTATGTGAAGCATATGGTATACATTTTTCTGTGAGTAGAGGTATGAGTGTGGTGAGATTAGGGGTTGAGAATTCATAAGTGGATGTGTTGATGTATTACTGAACAGTGAGTGTGAGCTTTATGTGTTTTGGTTCTTTCCGTAGATTTTATCAAAAAGATGTGTCTTCAGTGATTTACGGAAGTTGGTTTGTTCGTAGATCGTTTTCAGGTTCCGCGGTAGTTTGTTCCAGAACTGCGTGCTCATGTAAGTAAAGGTTGATGCGTGCAGCATCTTGTATTTCAGGCCCTTGCAGTTAGGGACGTGGAGGTTGAGGAAAGTTCGAGATGATCTTTTAGCGTTTCTGGGTGGTAAGTCGATTAAGTCAGACATGTAGGCTGGGGCTTCGCCGTGAATGATTTTGTGGACTAATGTGCATACTTTGAAAGTGATGTGTTCCTTGAGTGGGAGCCAGTGTAACTTCTCTCGTAAGGGTTTTGCGCTTTCATATTTTGGTGTTCCGAAGATAAGTCTGGCTGCTGTATTCTGGGCATTTTTCTGCCCAAAAGAATTGCAAAATTAGGAAGACTTTGGCTATATCTGTGCAATTTATAGTAACACTAGTAAAAAAAAGCCCGTTTCTCACTGAAATGAAACGGGCGCTAGCAAGGTAATGACCTTCTGCCATTAATGTTTTTAAGGGCTCTCCACTTGCTTCCTCCTTTGATGTCTGTATCTTGGAGTTCATTTTCAGAGAGTGGAGAGAGAGATACACGTGGAGGGGCATAATCGAATGGCGCCGGCCATCTATATGGCTGGCGCCACAAAGAGCGGTCCCGAACCGTATTATTGAAAAAGATGGCTGGCCATCTTTCGTTTTGATAATACGGTTGGAGCCGACCAAATGTCAGAGATGGCCGGGTTTGAGATAGCCGGCATCGGTTTTTGCCGATAATGGAAACCAATGCCAGCCAAGGCATTTCGTCGTGGGAATACGGTTGGGGCCGGCCAAATGTCAGAGATGGCTGGGTTTGAGATGGCCGGCATCGGTTTTCACCGGGCCATCTTTCATTTCGATAATACGGTTGGGGCCGGCCAAATGTCAGAGATGGCCGGGTTTGAGATGGCTGGCATCGGTTTTCGCCGATAATGGAAACCAAGGCCAGCCATCTCAAACCCGGCCAAATCGAAGGCATTTGGTCATGGTAGGGGTCAGCATTTTTAGTGCACTGTCCGTACCTCAGAGTTCAACTTTCTTGAAAGTGAGAGTCCTGTCTGGCGGTTTGTGTGCTTCCCACTACCGTGGTTCTCTGTTCTCTGGTCGTGGCGTTACTATGCAGCCTTCCCTTCCCTGCGAGAGCGGGGCAGTGAGAGCGAGTGCGATTGCCTGTGGTTGGTCCCTTCTCCTACTGACGTTGCGTTTGTTTCCCTGGCAACTATACAGAGTTCCCTCGAGGGCGGGGCGATTATGAACCCTACAAACACTACACGGCTTCACTGTCACACCGCCACGGAGTCAGCATCAGAACGTTGGAAGTGCGAATTATTATATTAGATAGTAAATGGCGGCAGATAAAGACCTGTACAGTCCATCTAGTCTGCCCAACAAGATAAACTCATTTTACATAGTATGTGATACTTTATACCCGAGTTTGATTTGTCCTGGTCATTCTCAGGGCACAGACTGTAGAAGTCTGCCCAGCACTCCTCTTGTACTAAAAGTCCTGAAGCTAACGTCAAAGCCCCTTAAAATTTACACTCCGGCCCATCCATATCCAGTCACGATCAGGGAATAGAAGTCTGCCCAGCACTGGTTTAGCTTCCCAATTACCGACGTTGCCACCCAATCTCCACTAAGACTCCGTGGATCCATTCCTTCTAAACAGGATTCCTTTGAGTTTATCCCACACATGTTTGAATTCCATAACCGTTTTCATCTCCACCACCTCCCGCAAGGCAACGTTCATTAGAAATGGTGGTAGAGGCCCCATCGAAAGTTTTCACAAAAAGATATTTGCTTTTGAAGCTGGTCTTGAAAGGATTTTTACTATTAGTTATAGAACTGGGGAAACTGTTTTGAAAGCTTTTGACCTTCTGTAAGTTTTGCAGACTTTTTTCATTCATGACACCCAAGAAGACAAATGTTGACTGGAATGGTGAATGAGACAACCACTTGGTCGCAGATGTGAGCTGTTAACAGCTTTGTTGCTCTCGGTGACACAATTTTACTTTCCGAAAGTAATTTATCAAGCATCTTTCAGAAGCCTCTAATAGCCCCGGGTCTACTGTATAAAAGCCCAGAGGTATAGCATAAGTTAATCTTTTTGTAAGTTTACAATTATCGTTCTTAAAATTAAAAGCCCTTTGAAAATGGAATTAGAAAACCCAAGAGTGTCTTCTCTGATCCTTGTAACCTGGTGCTAAAAGTGACTGGAAACTAAGAAGAATGGCCAAGAGATTATAAGAACATCTTTTTAATAACTATTGTCAGTGAAATATGTTTCCCCCAATATTTGAATAAAGTAGGTGACCCAAGAAATGTTCCTGTTGATGGTTATTCTTGCTTTTCACTCCATTTCACTCATTGCTTTTATGACTTGCTTGATTATTAAATGATCTTCAAGCATGGTAGAACAGTCTAATAATTATAGTACAGTTATCCATCCTTTGAGAGGGTCATTTTATAAGCATGTAGAACAGCTTTTTATGTGTTCCAGTAGACACTTACAAAACTACCCCAGCTTAATGTAAAATTAGGTGCCGGGGCTTGTTAGTACTTGTGTTTAGGTCATATAGCCTATGTGTTTCCAGGGCAGCCTTTTCAGTTTTATAAAAGATAGGCAGAGTTGTGTGAAATAGAAAGGGACATTTGTGCAAGGTGTAAATGCCTGCGGCTCCTCTCCAGGGGGTAGGTTTATGAAGGTCCTGGGACCTATACGTTGTCATTAGGAAACAGGTGCAAAATCTACACTTCAGTGCCTTCCCTGTCTATCCATCCAGGTTTAACATAATTAGGGATATGAAGCATGAACAATTTCATTTCATATTGTTTCCTGTGTTGCTTATGGAGATTTTTTTATTTTGTTCAGTAATATTGTTAAGAGCACACACTTTTTGAGGTAGAACTCTTCGAACACATGTGTACTCTTCTGGAAGACGGTGCATTCTTTTGAAAGAGTGTCACAGCCCACAACATTGACAGATAGCCTCTAGAAGGCACAGCAGGGCCTAGTTCAGTCTTCTTTACCTGCTGTTAAAATTGTCTGTAGTACCTGAAGATTGGAGAGTGGTCAATGTAACGCCAATTTTTAAAAAGGCTTCCAGGTCCCTGCATCTGCGCCGCAGTATGGTTAAGTGATACCCCGGTCTAATATTTGTATTGGGCAAAACCTGAGGAAGCCTGTAAGAAGGCGAAACGATATGGGCCCCGTTGTTTATCTAACCAGAGGGGTTATTGCGTTACTTCAGTGAAAGCTAAGTGTTGCTTTGAAGTTTTTACTGTCGTTTATTCAGACTGCAATATTCAGCAAAAAGAATGAATGTTTTGATACAAACTATATAAATGATTTTTTGGGATATAAGCAAATTAATATGGGTATAAGTTAAGCCCTATGAATGAGATAGGACCGCAGACACTATAATCTCATGCAGATACTGGAGTCTTGCAGGTCAGACCTTGGTTAATCCTCGGTCTCTGAGGGTTATACCCAAAAACCTAAGAATTGTAAATTATTTTACCCTTTGGGTTTATATTCTGCAGTTCACCAGTATTGTGGATTACGAAAGCAAGGGGAACAGCTCATACTTTTCTGTTACATTTACTAAGACTTGCCTTACCAATTTGCTTCATTTTTTTTGAAGGCGTGAATAAACGTGGATAAAGGTGAGTTGGTTGTATCTAGATTTTCAGAAAGCTTTTGACAAAAGTTCTTTATGACAGACTCCTGAGAAAATTAAAGAGTCCCTTGTATAGGATGGAATGTTCTGTTGTAGAAAAGGAATTGGTTATTGGGCAGGAAACAGAGGATAGGGTTAAATGGCCATTTTTCTCAATGGAGGAGGGTGAATAGTGGAGTGTCGCAGGGATCTGTATTGGGACCAGTGCTGTTTAACATTTTTATAAATGATATGCAAATCGGAATGACAAGGGAGGAGATTAAATTCCCAGATGACACAAAACTATTCAAAGTTGCTAAAACACAAGTGGACTGTGAAAAATTGCAGGAAGACCTTAGGAAATTGGAAGACTGGGTATCCAAATGGCAGATGAAATTTTAATGTGGACAAATGCACAGTGGTGCACATTGGGAAGAATAATCCAAATCATAGTTACCTGTTGCTAGGGTCCACCTTAGAAGTCAGCACCAAAGAAAAGGTTCTAGGTGTCATTGAAGACAATACACTGGAATGTTCTGCCCAGTGCGCAGCAGCAACCAAAAAAGCAAACAGGATGCTTGGAATTATTAGGAAAGGGATAGTAAATAAGACCAAGAATACTATAATACCTCTGTATTGCTCCATTGTATGACCTCACCTTGAGTACTATGTTCAATTCTAGCTGCCGTATCTCGAAAAAGATATAGTGGAGTTAGAAAAGGTTCAAAGAAGAGCAACCAAAATGAGAAAGGGGATGGAACATCTCCCATATGAGGAAAGGCTAAAGAGGTTAGGGCTCTTCAGCTTTGAAAAGAGATTGCTGAGGGGAGATATGATTGAGGTCTACAAAAAAATCCTGAGTGGTGTAGAACGGGTAGAATTGAATCGATATTTTTACTCTTTCAAAAAGTACAAAGACTAGGGGACACTCAAAACAATTTACGCATCCAGCTTCTCCTACGTAAGCACACAACTATGGAATGGACTTCCAAAAGCTGTAAAAATAATCCATGACCATCTAAACTTCAGAAAATCACTAAAAACCAACCTCTTCAAAAAGGCTTATCCCACCGATCCAACGTAAATCCCCACATCCAGCAATACAGCACAACCAATGATCATGCTGGACAATACACAATCTTCACTCCCTCCGACCCTCATGATGCATGACACAGAACTACCTCACTCGACCACAACATAACCTTGTATATGTTATCAACCGACTGGCAAACGCCTTTACGGTATTATGTAAGCCACATTGAGCCTGCAAATAGGTGGGAAAATGTGGGGTACAAACAAATAAAAAAATAGACCCAACGTGGCCACGTTTTGCCAAAATGGCTGCATCAGGGGTTTGACATAACACTAAGGGCCCGTTTACTGAGCTGCGATAGAGGCGCTAACCATTAGCGATCGCTAACCGTGTAGGTGCCCACAATATTTGTATGGGTACCTACACAGCGCGTGCTAATTTTGCGCACATGCTAAAAATGCTATCACACCTTAGTAAACAGGGCCCTAACAAAATTAAACATACAGACCAAAATGAATAAAACTCATACAAAACGAAAAAACTCACCATTATAAACACACCAGAATACACTCTTCCTGTCTCTGACAGCCTGAAAATTCTCGGAGTCACAATCGACCGAAACCTGACGCTAGAAAGCCAAGCGAAAATTACAACAAAGAAAGTGTTCCACTCAATGTGGAAACTCAAACGAGTAAAACCTTTCTTCCCGAGGGAAATATTCCAAAGCTTGGTACAATCAATGGTGCTAAGTCACCTAGACTACTGCAATGCAATATATGCTGGATGCAAAGAACAAATTACTAAGAAACTCCAAACTGCCCAAAACGCAGCAGCCAGACTCAGATTTGGAAAAACGAGATATGAAAGCGCCAAACCCCTACTTGAAAAACTACATGGGCTCCCAATCAAAGAACGAATTGCGTACAAAATCTGCACCCTGCTTCACAAAATCATTCACGGCGAGGCCCCGATCTACATGGCAGACCTCATAGACTTACCAACCAGAAACGCAAGAAGATCATCACGCACATTCCTTAATCTACACTACCCAAGTTGCAAAGGACTAAAATATAAATCAACATATGCATCCAGCTTCTCCTACATAAGCACGCAACTATGGAACACACTACCAAACATCATGAAAACAATGCACGACCTAACAATCTTTCGGAAATGATTAAAAACCAATCTGTTCGAAAAGGCATACCATAACGACCCAACCTAAACACCAGAACCACACAACACAATGAAATTCATACAAGAACTGGACAATACTCAACCCTTCTTCCTTGACTACCCAATGTACTCTATCACTTATGATCCTTAATGCAATTACCACTCTGTATTTCTCATTCTGGAATTGGTGAACGCCATCATGGTATTATGTAAACCACATTGAGCCTGCAAATAGGTGGGAAAATGTGGGATACAAATGCAACAAATAAATAAATAAATAAAACAATGGCAACAAATAAATAAGCAATTTCATTCATATAAACATGCAAAAAAACTCAAACAAACAAAAATATAAAGACTTTAAGACTTACACCATAAATAGGTGCAATCAATACTCGATGACATATGGTCATAAAAATCAAATAATAAAATTAGTATGAAAACCAATTACTTGAACCAACGTGATAAAATCAAAGTGTGAAGTGGGTGTAGAGATATACCAAATATGAGTCACAAATACATGTGAGAACATAGTGTACATGTCTTGTGTTCATAGTAAAACATAATATGAGTGATGGAGTGAGACAAATAATTTCTGGATCTCATAGGGGTCCTTTTAGTAAGGCGTGCCAAAAAATGACCTGCGCTACTGTAGGTTCATGATTTGGATACGCGTGGATCCATTTTTCAGTGTGCCTTTTTTTTTTTTTAGCTAAAAATGGACGTGCGGCAAAATAAAAATTGGCGTGCGTCCATTTTGGGTCTGAGACTTTATCGCCACCCATTGACTTAGCGGTAAGGTCTCACGTGTTAACTGGGCGGTAATCGTCAGCACATGCGCACTGCCGATCACTGCCCGGTTAGCGAAGCGTGCCAGAAAATAAAAAAAATGTACAGTATGCATATCGGAAGTGCGTAAAAATGTGGATTATCACCCGGGGCATGCTGTAGCCAGGCGGTAGTTCTAATTTGACACCCATTGTAAGTGCCTTAGTAAAAGGGCCCCTGATCAGGGCCATCACCCTACATGTCAAAAAGTTCTTATAAATTTGTGCATGGATATATACACAAATAGAAATTAGGCATGCTGAAAAATAATAGCTACTTTTATTCAGACTGCTGTGAGAGAATCCTTTGTAAAGGTTTGGACGGCTTCCTAAAGGAAAAGTTCATAGACCGTTATTAAATGGACTTGGGGGAAATCCACTATTTCTGGGATAAGCAGTATAAAATGTTTTGTACTTTTTTGGGATCTTGCCAGGTATTTGTGACCTGGATTGGCCACTGTTGGAAACAGGATGCTGGGCTTGATGGACCTTTGGTCTGTCCCAGTGTGGCAATACTTATGTGCTTGGGATTCTGAATGGAATCTTGCTATTCTTTGGGGTTCTACATAGAATGTTGCTACACTTTGAAATTTTGCGTGGAATCTTGTTATTTTTTAGAATTCTAAAATCTTGCTACTCTTTGGGGTTCTACATGGAATGTTGCTACACTTTGAAATTCTGCATGGAATCTTGTTATTCTTTAGAATTCTAGAATCTTGTTACTCTTTGGGGTTCTACATGGAATGTTGCTACTGTTTGGGTTTCTGCCAGGTACTTGTGACCTGGATTGGCCACTGTTGGAAACAGGATGCTGGGCTTGATGGACCTTTGGTCTGTCCCAGTGTGGCAATACTTATGTGCTTGGGATTCTGAATGGAATCTTGCTATTCTTTGGGGTTCTACATAGAATGTTGCTACACTTTGAAATTTTGCGTGGAATCTTGTTATTTTTTAGAATTCTAAAATCTTGCTACTCTTTGGGGTTCTACATGGAATGTTGCTACACTTTGAAATTCTGCATGGAATCTTGTTATTCTTTAGAATTCTAGAATCTTGTTACTCTTTGGGGTTCTACATGGAATGTTGCTACTGTTTGGGTTTCTGCCAGGTACTTGTGACCTGGATTGGCCACTGTTGGAAACAGGATGCTGGGCTCGATGGACTTTTGGTCTTTCCCAGTATGGCAATACTTACGTACATTGCAAACTTTGTACATCCTTGTTTGGAAGTTGTTTTCTGTCCTAGATGCTGGACTGCACCCATGTCAGATGTGCCATTTACATGTATATGGTGGATTTTTGCAAACTTTTACTTCCAGGACAAGCTTACTAGGAAGCCAACCTCCAGAAACCTCAAAGGGAGGTGGTGCTGAAGGCTTGACAAGCAAAAAAATGCTTTATATAAATTACCCCCATAGATCTTAAGCCCACTGGGGAGAGGGAAAGACCTGAATGTATCACCTCACGCTACCAATGAAAAGGTGTGAACTAAATCAAAATGCAAAATAAAACAAAAATGTGAATCTGGAAGATTGTTGCAGGAGAAGAGTGAAGAATTCACAGCAAAGAGTAATCTGAAGGGAAATATCTGCGAATGTATTCTCTCAGGGTGTATTACTGAAGGAAAAACCGTAGACATACTGGTAGCGATGTCTCTTTTCTGCCAGGGCCCTTCGGGAACATTGTAAAGACGTAAAAGTGCCTAGCTCATTGGAAAAAAAAACAAGTATTTCATGTGTGCACACTCTTGTAACCCATGATGCACCAGGGCAGGTCACCAGGAAGTGGTGTGGGTGCTGCGAAAGTACTCAAATCTTGGCTTTTTTCTTTCCCACCCCACCAAAAGAAATAGAATCTATTGGTGATTTCCCAACCCCATCTTTAAAGAAAGGGGTTCCCTGGCAAAATGGAGATGGGGAAAGAGGGAGATGCAATGCATTTCTTGTCTCCCTGCTTGCAGCCATAAAAGCTGCAATTCTGAAGACTAGACAGCAATTTCCAACCTGTGATGTCCCTCCAGAGCCAGAGAAGGGAGAGGAATTTCATTGTAAAATATTCATAGACAGCTGTTGTATAGTGTTTATCTCAGTGTTATTTAAATGTTGCAACTCTTCTATAATTAAAGCATTTATGTTTCAGATGCTTAACAGGGTGTTTTTAATGCTTCTGTCTTGTAAATGGTGTTTATTTATGCCTCACCAATTAGGAGGGGGGGGGGGAGCAGAGCGGACTCTGTTTGGAGACATCGGCACCCACTGTGCACTTAGTGTGACCTCTAGTGGTAGTACTATGAGATTACCGTTGGGAGTGCAGGCGGCTATCATGGGACCCCTGCACAACCAATGGTTTCTTAAGGTAAGCTCAGTGGGGGTCTATGGGGGGAGGAGGTGAGGAGTCTTGGGGGCAGTGGCGTAGCTACGTGGGGCCCCCATAGATTTGGCCCTGGACACCCCTGCCGATGACCTTCTCGGCCCCCCCTCCCACCGCCAACCCACCGTCACCTACCTTTGCTGGCAGGGGACCCCAACCCCCGCCAGCCGAGGTCCTCTTCTTCCGGCACAAGGCTTTATTCTGTTTCTGAGTGCAGGACGTCAGACTCACAGAAACAGAACAAAGCCTTACTGATCAAAGTGCAGGATGTCGGACTCAGAAACAGAACAAAGCTTTGTGCCGGAAGAAGAGGACCTCGGCTGGCAGGGGTTGGGGTCCCCCGCCAGCAAAGGTAGGCAACGGCAGCGGCGGGGAAGGGTTGACGGCGGGAGGAGGTGTTGAGAGGGTCGTTGGTGGGGGGGGGGGTCAAAGTTGGTGGTGGCGGCGGCAGCAGCGGGGGGAGTCGGCAATGGCTTGGGGGGGGGGTCGGCGGCACCGGGGGGGGGGGGCTAAAATGTGCCCCCTCACCTCGGGCTCTGGATCCCCCCCTCCTGCTGAAGTCTGGCTACGCCCCTGCTTGGGGGTCAACGGGGTGGTAGGTCTGAGGGGGTTGGAGATATCTTTGGAAGGGGAGTTGGCTATGTGGCTTGTTCTCAGCACAAGTCCTTTAAAAATGGTGCCTAGGAGCATCGAGCCATGTGTTGGTTGCCCAATGCACCCAGGGCAAAAAAACTAACACCAGTTCGGAGCTGGATTTATTTTTCCAGGAACATCTCAGTTTATGAAGTTCAACAAAGCAGTACAATTCAATTTACATAACGATAGGTCTATTTTTCATGCATTTGCCTACTTTGCATCTCATTATAATGGGTCCCAGGAGGCAGCAGAAGGTATACAGCACATAGAATAGGATAAGTAGACCAATGACGTGATAAAGACTGCGTTAGGAGCCAATCAAAGCACCGATGTACTGACATCTGTGACCAATGCCAAGCAAAGAAAAGTGGAGCAAAATCAACCTCTCTCAGATGGTGTTCTCAACAAAGTCTTTATTCAAATCGATAAACAAAAACGACCAGACACGAGTCGTGTTTCGGCCCTACCGGCCTGCATCAGGGGTCTAGAACAGATAAACAAATAAATAAATAAAAAATAAATACATAAATTCTTCCCGAGGGAAATATTTCGTAACCTGATACAGTCAATGGTATTAAGCCATGCAGACTACTGTAATGGAATCTATGCGGCATGCAAAGATCAAATCATAAAGAAACTTCAGACCACCCAAAACACAGCAGCCAGGCTTATATTTGGAAAAACGCGTTCTGACAGCGCCAAACCACTCCAAGAAAAACTACATTGGCTACCAATTAACGAACGTATCACTTTCAAAATCTGCACAACTGTTCATAAAATTATTTACGGCGAGGCACCGGGATACATGACAGACCTTATCAACCTGCCAACCAGAAACACCACAAAATCTGCACGATCATACCTAAATCTCCACTACCCAAGCAGCAAAGGACTCAAATACAAATCCACCTATGCATTCAGTTTTTCTTACTTAAGCGCACAACTGTGGAATGCACTGCCAAAAGCAGGAAAAACTACGCTCGACCGCCTTAATTTCCGGAAAGTACTAAAGACAGAACTGTTCAGAAGAGCATACCCCACCGACCCAATATAAAATACCGGGCACTTGCAACACAAGTTAACCAAAGACCGTAATGGACATTACCTGACTCTTCCTCCCCACTTTGTAGTAGAATTCAAACCATGTATTTGTTCAGACCGAAATCAGCTAACGCCGATAACGGCTATATGTAAACCACATTGAGCTTGCAAAAAGGTGGGAAAATGTGGGATACAAATGCAACAAACAAACAAATAAATAAAAATATAATAACATTACCACAAAATATAAATCCAAAAAAATTATTAAAACAGAAAATGATAAAAACAATAATAAAATCATTCATGTGAAAAACCATACCTAGGAATTTTGTGAAACAGTATATTTTCCTAGACTCACAGAAACAGAAGCCTGCGCGGCCGCGTTGCTGATCTGCAAGGGCAGGCTTCTACATTACTACTACTTATCACTTCTATAGCGCTACAAGGCATATGCAGCGCTGTACACCATACATGAAAAGACAGTCCCTGCTCAAAGAGCTCACAATCTAAATAGGACAGACAAACAGACAGAACAACTGAGAGGTAAGGGAATTAAAGAGGTGGGGATAAAAGGGTACAGGGCAAGTGAGTAGTGGTTAGGAGTCAAAAGCAGCATTAAAGAGGTGGGCTTTTAGCCTGGATTTGAAAACGGCCAAAGACGTGGCTAGACGTACAGGCGTGAGGTGCAGCGAGATAAAAGGAACGGAGTCTGGAATTAGCAGTAGAGGAGAAGGAGACAGATAAGAGAGATTTATCTACAGAATGGAGTACCCAAGGGGGGGCGTAGGGAGAGACAAGAGTGGAGAGGTACTGGGGATCGATAGAGTGAATGCACTAGTTAGTTAGTTAGTTAGTTAGTTAGACGCCGTGTTCTAAGTGGTAATATTCAGTAGAGATAACCTGCTATCTCATGCTGATTAGTAACATTTAGGAGTCATTTTACTAAGGTGCGCTGAAAAATGGCCTGCGGTAGTGTAGGCGCGTGTTTTGGCCGTGCGCAGAATCATTTTTCAGTGCACCTGAAAAAAATGCCTTTTTTTTTTTGGCCGAAAATGGACGTGCGGCAAAATGAAAATTAGTGTGGCTATTAAAAACAATTTCCGCATGAGAACTTATCGCAACCCATTTTGTAAGGGTTTATGTCGTAATCCCATGCTAACCAGTTAGTGCATGGTAATTGAGTTGCGCTCAGTAGTGCAGGAATACCCACTCTCCACCCCCTGACATGCCCCCTCAAAAAAAAAAAAATTTGACATGCGGTTAGGGCACACTGATTTGTGTGTTACCACAGGACCCTTGAGCACATCCTGCACTATGCAAATTTAAGCTGTGTTAGGCTTAGTAAAAGGGACCCTTAGACAAGTATAATTGGCTAAAAGACGGCAGTAATGCATCCTCAAATCCATTAGTGTTAAAATCCTGACAGCAGCAAGGCCACCAAACCTCATGTTATCAGCATTGTGTTGGCTGCAGTTGCCATAGCAGAATCTGTCCAGCCTCATTGAACAGCAAAGGAAGGTGTGACAGCTCTAGGGATTGTGAATAAACCTTTTTTTTTGGGGGGGGGGGGGGGGCTGCAATCTCTGATTTAGCTGAACCTGACACACTTAGGATGAATAGGTGGCTGATTGTACCATACTGCATGCTAACTCTCGCCAGTCACTTTAGAACTGTATCAATTGTGTCAGTCTCTAAGCTTTCATCTGTAAGTTTTAGCAGGTTTTCGCTTCACACTTTTCTCTCCCTGTCCACTTGACATCAACGCCTTTGAAAGCTGTCAGAACAGAACGGTTATCCGTGGAGCTATTTATCAACATAACACGTCTGAACTGGTGGTACAGAATTACATGTACAGTTGAATGTAAAACAGAAATTTGATAGACAACAAATATCTTTAGGCATTAAGGTAGCCTGCACATGCCTTCTCTTCGCGTTTCTTGCTCCTTGAAGGAACTCAAGAATTTCCTAGTCTCTAAGAACCCTCCCCCCACTTTTACAAAGCTGCACAGCAATGCCGACACAACCTATTCACCTTTGCACACCCAACGGGCGTCAATTCAGGGTTACCACCCAGCTACCGCGTGGTGTTATGGAATGAAGAGGATAATGTCTGGGCAGAGTTAGAGTAGACCATGGGTTGTAATATCCAGGGCTTTTTTTGAGGGGGTACTTGGGGGTACTGACTACCGGCATCTTTTCCACCATCTGCTAAAATTGACCCATGGAACCCAAGTTTTAATGATAGAGCTCAGGTTCTACACACCAGTTCTATCTTGTCATAGATTCTGTGACTGGTTGCAGGGGGCCTGGCTATGATGGGGTGGGTCCCTCAGTGATCACCCCACTCCTGAAGGGTGGCCTAGCATTTGAGTACCAGCACCTTTTCTACTAGAAAAACCTGACAGTGGCCATGTTTCAGCAATAATGTCTGCATCAGGGGTCATACATACATTCACGAGGGCTAATAGGCAAATAAGATCTCAATGACAGCACAAGTGGTAAAATGAGAGTGAATCTCCAAGTATACAATGTGAAAGTTTCACAGGAATCCACACCAATTATAGATTAAAACACACCAAGGTGAGCACCAACATCTGCGTATATGTAACAATATCTTGACTTCAAAGTTTCACAGCAATTTGCACTGGTTGTAAATTAAATCACATTAGATTGGACACCGACATCTATATGCATGTAACAAGTCTTGATGTTAAAGGCTGAGGTCAATACAAGCCAATGAGAAAACAAGGACTGTGACTTCCACATTGCATACTTGCAGGCTTATTCTCGAAAGAGAAGGGCGCCCATCTTTCGACACAAATCGGAAGATGGGCGTCCTTCTCCCAGGGTCGCCCAAATCGGCATAATTGAAAGCCGATTTTGGGCATCCTCAACTGCTTTCCGTCGTGGGAAGGACCAAAGTTCACGGGGGCATGTCGGAAGCGTAGCGAAGGCGGGACTGGGGCATGCTTAACACATGGGCGACCTTGGCTGATAATGGAAAAAAGAAGGGCGTCCCTGACGAGCACTTGGCCGACTTTACTTGGTCCATATTTGCTTGCGACCAAGCCTCAAAAAGGTGCCCGAACTGATCAGATGACCACCGGAGGGAATTGGGGATGACCTTCCCTTACTTCCCCAGTGGTCACTAACCCCCTCCCACCCTAAAAAAAAAAAAATATATATTTTTTGCCAGCCTCAAATGTCATACCCAGCTCCCTGACAGCAGTATGCATATCCCTGGAGCAGTTTTAGTGGGTGCAGTGCACTTCAGGCAGGCGGACCCAGGCCCATCCCTCCTACCTGTTACACTTGTGCTGGTAAGTGTGAGCCCTTCAAAACCCACCACAAATCCACTGTACCCACATCTAGGTGCCCCCCTTCATCCCTAAGGGCTATGGTAGTGGTGTACATTTGTGGGGAGTGGGTTTGGGGGGGGGGTTGGGATGCTCAGCACCCAATGTAAGGGAGCTATGCAGCTGGGAGCAATTTCTGAAGTCCACTGCAGTGCCCCCTAGGGTGCCCGGTTGGTGTCCTGGCATGTGAGGGGGACCAGTGCACTATGAATGCTGGCTCCTCCCACGAACAAATGGCTTGGATTTGGTCGTTTCTGAGATGGGCGTCCTCGGTTTCCATTATCGCTGAAAACCGGGGACGACCATCTCTAAGGTCGATCTAAATGTTGAGATTTGGGTGTGCCCGACCTTATTATCGAAACCAAAGATGGCTGCCCATCTTGTTTCGATAATACGGGTTTCCTCGCCCCTTCGCGAGGACGCCCTCAGGAAAACTTGGGCGCCCCATTCGATTATGCCCCTCCACGTGATTCACTCTAATTTTACTACTTGTTCCGTCATTGAGATGTTATTTGTCTATTGGCTCGTGTATGTACGTATGACCCATGATGCAGGCATTATTGACGAAACATGGCTGCTATTGGGTCTTGTATTACCAATAATGCAGATGACATTGATTTGATCTCCACTTCTTCACTTTTTTTTTGTCTTTCTTGCTTATGGCAGTGATTTGTTCTCTTTTATTTTCTTTATATCATCCATCTGCTGCCATTAAATGTGAACTGAAAGATTTAATGTGTTTCCAGGAGAATACTTGCCTTTGTTCTTTTCTGAAGCTGCAAGTTTCTCTGCTTCCGGAATGTTCTAAGCTGGTTGGAACCAGTCAAAGACAGTTGGAGAAGATACGTTCTTCTACAAGCTGGCTACACTGACTCTTCTAGCTAGAAGATGCCCCATGAGAAAGTTCCTATCCTAGGAGGAAATGTCTTTAGGCTGCTTCTCTAAGATGATGGTTTTGCTGTCTAGAAGAAGAACATTAGCAATGTTCATAGTAAAGCTATGAATTGTATGCCAGGAGGATTATAATAACGGATAAGACTTATTAAAAACATGAAGTAGTTTGTCTCTTTGATGGCATCCTTCTAGCCAACGTCTGTGGTTGGCTCCTTTATCTGTGCGGTACATCTTTTCAGGCGTATTCCCACAGTCTCAACAACATTTTGTACTGACGGTCTATGGAGCTAGATGATAAGAACCCTCACAAAACTTTTTATTTCAAATCCATTGTCATATCTTTAAGTTTTTGGAAGCAAAAAATACCTTGATCCTCTATGGAGCAACTTCTCTGTGAAGCACTGTGTTCATCGCTGGCACTGCAAGGGCAATGGACTTTTTCAGTATGCGGCACCTTCCCCCTGCTAAAGGTGAATCTATAACACTTTGGAACTTCTATGATACTGGAGTCATCCATCTAATATATTAATTTCTCCACAGGCCATCACTGAAAACATGACAATGCTCAAGAGAACGGATGGATAAATGCACAATATTGACTTTCTTAGTTCCTGGCACTGATTATTGATGAAGTTCCCAGAGTCCACTCATTTGTAATAAGCAGGGAAGTCACCAGTAATTTCTAGGTTGGATGTAGAAATGTCCACATCAGTTTTCATTCTGTTCTTGTAAGGAACATTATTGATGCTGATCAAACGGTAATTCAATGAACATTTGTTGGAGATAAACCAAGGAGATATATGTTTTATTGGACCCAGATGGTTGTTACAATTGCCAAATGTTCCTTTTAGATTCGTGACATCTCCAAATTCAGCTTACCAGCACATCAAAGTTAATATAAATCATAACGTGGCCCTTAATTAGCTTCGCATTTTAATACATTTAATATAAATACCATCTGCCTTTTCATTTGAATTTTGATGATCTTTCTCTGGTTTTGAAACTTAGACTTAGTCTAAAGTGATTGCAGTGACACATTCACATCTGGGATCAGTTTTTCACCTTCGGTTGGTACTGCTTACGTTTATCAACAAATTGCTCAACACCCCGCTTCCCTTTTCACATAAAGACAAGCACAGTTTTCAGCACTGCGTATTATCAAGTAGCACTATAGAAATGATAAGTAGTAGTAGTAGTAGTCTTTGGGATTCCGGAATCTTGCTACTCTTCGGGATTCTGCACAGAATCTTGCCACTCTTTGTCCTTATCCCTTATTTGTCCTGTTTGTCTGTCCTGATTAGATTGTAAGCTCTGTGGAGCAGGGACTGTTTCTTCATGTTCGAGTGTACAGCGCTGCGTACGTCTAGTAGTGCTATAGAAATTATGAGTAGTAGTAGTCTTTGGGATTCCGGAATCTTGCTACTCTTTGGGATTCTGCACAGAATTTTGCTACTCTTTGTCCTTATCCCTTATTTGTCCTGTTTGTCTTGATTAGATTGTAAGCTCTGTCGAGCAGGGACTGTCTCTTCATGTTCAAGTGTACAGTGCTGCATAGGTCTAGTAGCACTATAGAAATGATAAGTAGTAGTAGTAGTAGTAGTAGTAGTAGTAGTAGTCTTTGGGATTCCGGAATCTTGCTACTCTTTGGGATTCTAGAATCTTGCTACTCTTTGTCCTTATCCCTTATTTGTCCTGTTCTAATTAGATTGTAAGCTCTGTCGAGCAGGGACTGTCTCTTCATGTTCAAGTGTACAGTGCTGCGTACATCTAGCAGTGCTATAGAAATGATAAGTAGTAGTAGTAGTAAGTCAACAGGTGGTGTTAAGGTCTCGGGCCGAAAAAGGACATGCGCTGATTTTAATTTTGCCGCATGTCCATTTTCGGTCACAAACTTTTTCCAGGCATGCTGAAAAATTGACCTGCGCGAGTCCAATACACGCGCCTACACCAGCGCAGGCCACTTTTAGGTGTGCCTTAGTAAAAGGGCCCCTCAGTTAGGGGAATGGCTGGTTAGCAGTCATTTCAGCAGCACCGTCCAGTTAAATCACTTTGGTGCCCTTTTACTAAGCCATGTAAGCATCTACGCACGCCCGATACATGCCCCAGATCACACCCTTCCTATCTCAGACAGCTTGAAAATCCTTGGCGTTACAATGGACCATAACAACACTAGAGAGCAGGGCCGCCGAGAGACTGGGCTGGGCCTGGCTGCCACCCCCCCCCCCCCCAAGGTCGCCGTCACCGCTCCCCCCTCACTCCTCCCTCCGAGGTTGCGGCCGCCGCTTTCCCCTCCACTCACCTCCCTCCGTCCACCACCGGGCCGGGCCCCCTGCATTGAAATCACAGCGCCTCTCACCTCCGTGTGAAAGCGCTGCAGGCAGCAGGGCAGCAGATCGCCTCCCTTCGGCCCTCCTTCCCTCCTTGTGTCCCGCCCTCGTCTGACGGGTAGGACTGTGGCGCTGGGCCCCCCTTGGAGGCCCGGGCCCGGGGAATTTTATCCCTCCTGCCCCCCCTCTCAGCAGCTATGCTACAGAGCCAAGTGGCATCGACAACAAAGAAAATTTTCCACTCAATGTGGAAACTCAAATGTGTGAAGCAATTCTTCCTGAGGGAATCATTTCGCAACCTGATACAATCAACGGTACTAAGCCACTTAGATTACTGCAATGGAATTTATGCGGGATGTAAAGAACAAACCTTAAAGAAACTTCAGACCGCGCAAAACACGGCAGCTAGGCTTATATTTGGTAAAACACGATTTAAAAGTGAAAAACTACACTGGCTCCCAATCAAAGAACGCATCGCCTTCAAGATCTGCACCCTGGTTCACAAAATCATCTACGGAGAAGCCCTGAGTTACATGAAAGACTTGATCGACTTACCAATTAGAAATACATCCGAATCAACACGATCTTATCTAAACCTGCACTACCCAAGCTGCAAAGGACTTAAATACAAAACAACTTACGCATCTAGGTTTTCCTACATAAGCACACAACTGTGGAACGCATTACCAAAAGCCTTAAAAACGACGTACAACCACCTAAACTTCCGGAAATCACTAAAAACCAACCTGTTTAAAAAGGCATACCCTACTGACCCAACTTAAATGCCTGATCTCTGCAACACAACCAAACTAAAGCACGTAATGGACATAACACAAGTCTTCCGTTCTCCGATTCCCTAATGTGGCTGTGCCACATGAACTTGATCTTACCACAACATCACCCTGTATTTGTTCACACCGGAGCCTGCAAAGGCCTCTCCGGTACTATGTAAGCCACATTAAGCCTACAAATAGGTGGGAAAATGTGGGATACAAATGTAACAAATAATTTAAGAAAAAGGTCATTTTTGGCGTGCATCCGACATGCATGGCCGAAAAATTTATTTTCGGACGCGCGCAAAGTGGCATTTGACGCGCGTAGGCCATTACCGCCCAGTTACCGCGTGAGATTTTACCACTAGGTCAATGGCTGGCGGTAAGGTCGCATACCCAAAATGGACACGCAGCAATTTTGATTTTGCCGCATGTCTATTTTTGGCAAAAATTAAAAAAGGCCTTTTTTTTTACAGGCGTGCTGAAAAATGGATCGGCGCCTGCACTACCGCAAGCCATTTTTCAGTGCACCTTAGTAAAAGGACCCCTTTGAATATTGAGCTGCCTATAAACTCCACAGCGCCCTCTTTGTGCCGTGTTGCTTAATGCAGTTGCTGCCAATCTTGTAGTTTTCACTTGTGTCAGGGCTTCTGCAGCACACAGACCCTTTCGTAAAATGATTTTCCTCAGACTTCTGCCATTAATTTCATTTGGTGACTGAATATCTGTGCATCTTTATTCCTTTGCAAGGAGGAAGCAAGCTTAAACTTGCCAATCATTTTATTGCGGTGTGGATCCCATCAGCAGCATGTGAGAGAAGAGGGGAGAAAATTACTCATTTGTACAGCATCATTTTGTTCTTTCATGTCATTACAAGATGGAGAATGAAAAAGCCTTCATGATGAAGGTAAGCAAGCTCAATTCCTTTTTGCTAACTTCATATTTTTATTAGCAATTTTTCCAATATACATTGAATTAAGTAATATAAATGCAATAATAGAAATCATCACTAAAACATAAAAAAATAAAACCCACTTCATTTGGCCAGAGCTGACAAAGAACAAAAAAACATACAAAAGAAAAAAATAGGTAAAGACAAGAGCATTGTCTCTGATTCTTCCCCTGGAGAAATTTCTGAAGCTGCAGATTTCTGAACTGAGCAATCAATAGAAATCAAACAAAATAAAACATGGAAAAGAAAATAAGATGATACCTTTTTTATTGGACATAACTTAATACATTTCTTGATTAGCTTTCGAAGGTTGCCCTTCTTCCTCAGATCGGAAATAAGCAAATGTGCTAGCTGACAGTGTATATAAGTGAAAACATTCAAGCATTACTATGACAGTATGACAGGGTGGGAGGATGGGGGTGGGTAGGAGGTATGCATGGGGACATCAAAGCATATCATTGATATTCTAACAGGATGGGTGTGGATAGGTGAGGGAAGGGGTGATCAACAGAGAATTACAGCTTTATGGTTTATAATGGGCTAGGAACCCCAGATCCTTGTTAAATCCTTTCTGTTGGGTGTTAAAATATTCAATCATTCTGACTTCAAAGGTCTTACGTTCTTGTATGGTTTTAAAGTTACCTTTCAGGATTCTCACTGTGAAGTCACTGGTACAGTGTCCTGGTCCTGTAAAATGTTGACCAACAGGCGTGGGAACCCTGCTGGCACCAGTATTGTTCATATGATGACTATGTAAATTGAATCTTGTCTTAAGCATCTGGCCTGTTTCTCCAATATAGCATCCTTCCTTACATTTACCACTAGGTAAATGTAACTGAGCAAGAAAGGTTACCTTCAAAAGCTAAGCAAAATATGTACTTAGCTAGTCCAATAAAATGGTATCATCTTTTTTTTTTCTTTTCTATGTTTTGATTTGTTTCTATTTATTATCTTGAAGCTACTGAGAATCCGAGAAAATATTTCCTTCAAATTCTATAAATGGCACCCAAGACACAAAAAAATAGTAAATATAATTTTTGATCCTCACGCTATTTTAGCAGGAGCTATGAAAACAAATTAAACTTAAAACTAAAACAGAGATGCTAAAACTTTAATTCAAAGATATAGTCCAGATTGGAGAGGAACATATCCCTCCCTTTGCTCAAGTTTTCTACTTGCTTCCTAAAAATTTGCAAATAAAAGAAACTCAGCCTTTGGATGTTACAGCGCTATTAGAAGCATCGGACATAGACTCAATTATCCCAGCTACTTTGGTAGCGACAGTAGCGCTGATGCCAGATAAGATTTGGATACTGAAAATGTGATAAACCATTTAAAGGATTAAAGATTTCAATCTACCCTGACGTCTCGAGGGAGACACAGGTTCGACGTAAAAGATTTCTTCAGAAAAAACAAGAAACGATTAACATGGGAGCAACTTTTTTCCTTAAATTCCCATGTAAGTGTTTAGTTACCTACCAGTCAGAGAAATTTGTTTTTTTTGATCCCTCCCAGCTTGAGACATTTATTACATCGAGAAAGGCTGTCGAAGTTAAGTTTCGGCAGTAATTAGCTCTTGATTTATCATTGTAATAGGATCAAACGCACGATATGTTAAACTCTTCCTAAAGGATTGTTAAGTTTTCAACATTTGATATTTTGAACTCCAATTGTGGACTATTAACTGGCAAATAATTTAAATTTTGTGTTGTGATATTTTCTTTGAATTGATGTAAATTCTGATTTAGCCAGTTTTCTCATCAAGTTTAATGCTTGTAATAATTGTAAAAAAATAAATTAAATAAAACTAAAACAACAACAACAACAAAAAAGTGTACTAGATCCAAGCCAAAAACAGGATCTTCGGTTTCTGCCGAAACCGAATTTGTGACTGAAAGTGGCTGCTCGGTTCTGGCAGAAACTGAAGCCGAAAACAAAAATAGTCTCCTCCCACAGCCCCCATTCCCTCCCACCTCATAAAAAAAATCCCCCTCCCGGACCCACCTTACAGCTGCAGTCCCCTCCTGGACCAATCCCTCCGGAGGCAGCCCCCCTCCTGGACCCCTCCCCCAATACCAGCGCCCTTCCTGAACTCATATCAAATATAGAACAACTGATCACAAACTAAAAAAAAAAAGAAAAGAAATATGTAGATAGAATTAAACTGAAAGCACAAGAAACCAGACCTTGCATATAGCACAACACCAGAGAAATAGAGAAACACTTCCCTTTGTACTGTGCAAAATATAAAGATAGCAGATGTGAGAGATGGTGTTAGGAGGGGTGCAACCTAGGTAATTGCCCTTTGCCCCTTCCAGATAGAGCCCCTAACATGCCTGAACCTGAGGAAAGGCTAAAGTGGCTAGGGCTCTTCAGCTTGGAGGAAAGACGGCTGAGGGGAGATATGATAGAGGTGTGTAAAATAATGAGTGGAGTGGAACAGGTAGACGTGAATCGCTTGTTTACCCTTTCCAAAAATACTAGGACTAGGGGGCACACAGTAAAGCTACAAAGTTGTAAATTTAAAACAAATCGGAGAAAATATTTCTTCAGGCAACATGTAATTAAACTCTGGAATTCGTTGCCAGAGAATGTGGTAAAAGCAGTTAGATTAGCGGGATCTAAAAAAAAAAAGGTTTGAATAACTTCCTAAAAGAAAAGTCCATAAGCCATTATTAAGATGGACTTGGGGAAAATCCACTGCTTATTTCTAGGATAAGCGGCATAAAATGTATTGTACTGTTTTGGGATTTGCCAGGTACATGTAACCTGGATTTGCCACAGTTGGAAACAGGATGCTGGGCTTGATGGACCTTCGGTCTGTCCCAGTATGGCAATACTTATGTACTTCGGATTCTGAATGGAATCTTGCTACTCTTTGGGGTTCTACATGGAATGTTGCTACACTTTGAAATTCTGCATGGAATCTTGTTATTCTTTAGAATTCTAGAATCTTGCTACTCTTTGGGGTTCTACATGGAATGTTGCTGCCATTTGGGTTTCTGCCAGGTACTTGTGACCTGGATTGGCCATAGTTGGAAACAGGATGCTGGGCTTGATGGACCTTCGGTCTGTCTCAGTATGGCAATGCTTATGTTCTTATCCCCCTCAGCAGCAGCCCTCCTCCTGGGACTACCGTTGTCATTGGTGAGTAGTGGGCAAAGGAGTGTCCCCACTCATTCCTGCACATGGCTGACTCCAGGTCAAATGGCTTTCAAGACTGCTGATGGAGGTCCCGGAAGCCAAATGAGATTGGAACTGGCATGGGCCAGGAGTTGATCCTCAGTTCCTCCTGCCCATGCTGGTTCCAATCTCAAAATGGCTGTTGGGACTTACAATGGCAGTTTTGCAAGACTGCCGCCGGAAGTCCCAGAAACCATTTTGACCTGGAGCTGACCTTAAGCAGGATCAAGTGGGGACACTCGCACCCACTACTCACCAATAACAAGGTAGGCCCAGGAGGGGGCAGGCTCAAGAGAGTGCTGTTTTTGGTCAGGTGCACATAGTTCTGGGCCCAGCCAAAAAAGCACCAAAATAAGGACAAACACAGATTTCAGGCCAGTTTCGGAACCAAAACTGAAATTCAGTCCGCCTCTAAAGTTTATCCATGCACACCATTTTTTGCAAACCGAAGAACTGCACGGCTCACTTGATGAAATGCTTCGAGTTTCTCTCTGCTCCTATAGGAATACTAGATACAACGTATCACAGATAGAGTAAAGGCAAAGGATTCAGAGCTTCCAAAGTTAAATAAAGGACACAGTTTCAAAAGCCACTAAGCAAGCTGGAAAGTGTTTCTCCTTAATGTTTGTTGCAGTTGTGTTAGGGACATTTCCCCATTTGGTTCTCTGAGAACATTTTGCCAAAGCTTTCCTCGATGTTTGCTTCATTCATAAGGTAAGGCCAAACATTTGTGGCATGATTTCATTCACTCTCCTCCTTAAACCAACGAAATAACTTGGAGCTCAGTGATGTGTATGAGGTGGCTGTAAGTGTCAGTGTTATGGGCCACACCCTCAGTAGAACAGGGCCATGAGAAAGACCATGAGGAACCAATTTAATGACGAGAAAGAAAACTGATATGTCATTAGTTATCACTTCAACTCTATGACTACATAAATATCTTTTGGAGACTATCAGGGGCATTTTTGAAAGAGAAGGGCGCCCATTTTCCGACACAAATTTCTAGTAGCGCTCTAGAAATGTTAAGTAGTAGTAGTAGTAGTAGTAGAGATGGGCGTCCTTCTCTCAGGGTCGGCCAAATCGGCATAATCGAAAGCCGATTTTGGGCGTCCTCAACTGCTTCCCGTTGCAGGGACGACCAAAGTTCACGGGGGCGTGTCGGCACCGTAGCGAAGGCGGGACTGGGGCGTGATTAAGAGATGGGCGTCCTCGGCCGATATTGGAAAAAAGAAGGGCGTCCCTGATGAACATTTGGTCAACTTTACTTGGTCCTTTTATTTTCACGACCAAGCCTCAAAAAGGTGCCCGAACTGACCAGATAACCACTGGAGGGAATTGGGGATGACCTCCCCTTACTCCCCCAGTGGTCAACAACCCCCTCCCACCCTAAAAAAATTTTTTTTAATTTTTTTTTTGCCAGCCTCAAATGTCATACCCAGCTCCATAACAGCAGTATGCAGGTCCCTGGAGCAGTTTTAGTGGGTGCAGTGCACTTCAGGCAGGCAGACCCAGGCCCATCCCCCCCTACCTGTTACACTTGTGGTGGTAAATGTGAGCCCTTCAAAACCCACCCGAAACCCACTGTACCCACATGTAGGTGCCCCCCTTCACCCCTTAAGGCTATGGTAGTGGTGTACAGTTGTGGTGAGTGGGTTTTGAGGGGGGGGGGTTGGGGTGCTCAGCACCGAAGGTAAGGGAGCTATGCACCTGGGAGCAATTTGTGAAGTCCACTGCAGTGCCCCCTAGGGTGCTCGGTTGGTGTCCTGGCATGTGAGGGGGACCAGTGCACTACGAATGCTGGCTCCCTTCCATGACCAAATGCCTTGGATTTGGTCGTTTTTGAGATGGGCGTTTTTGGTTTCCATTATTGTTGAAAACCGGGGATGACCATCTCAACATTTAGGTCGACCATCTCTAAGGTCGACCTAAATGTTGAGATTTGGGCATCCCTAACTGTATTATCGAAATGAAAGATGGACGCCCATCTTGTTTCAATAAAACGGGTTTCCCCACCCCTTTGCCGGGACGTCCTTAGAGATGGGCGCCCTTAGAGATGGTCGTCCCCATTCGATTATGCCCCTCGATACATCAGGGAGCAGCCGTATGCTCTGTTAACAAACCTCTACCATTGACATCGTGAGTTAACAAATGACGTCACTGGTAGAGGTTTGCTAACTTATGATGACATTAGTCCAGCAAATCTAAGGAGACTCTAAGAAGACTTCTCAAGGGAAGAATCATTTGAAGTGTTAAGCTGTTATTGGAAGTCAGCACCAAGCCTAGAAAATATTTAAAATATGAAGCAATTCATTTCTCATCCTTCCACTGCCCAAATGTTATGGTTCATAGAGTTCGTGAACACTTACTATGCTTGTAATGTATTGTGTGAGCTGTGGAGGACGTCTTAGGCAATCAGGAGCATGATCTCAACCCAATGGACGTGTGGCAGAAGAGAACACCAGGCAATCGCTCACGTATTGAATTTCTGTCCAGACTGGCCCATTCCTAGTGGTATCACAACCATCCATATGGCTTCATCTGAAGCCCTGGAATGGATTAAAGATCTTGGGATTAAACCATAATTTACTGCTTTCTCCAGCCATACAAGAAGAGGGATAAAGAATTGAGTAAAATTACAATTTGTTGTCTGCTACCTTTAAAGGATCTCAGTCTGCTTCACTGATTAACGTTCCAGGAGTTTTGAAGGTTTTAACAAAACGCAATGCTCTAACTGTGACACGAAGGGATAGTTTGTGGAGGGAGTTCATGCCTGGGGGGGGGGGAGGGGCATGCTTCTGATGGAGTGAGTCAGTGAGTAGATGGGAGAGTGATGAGTGACAATGACCTGAGTGGGGGATTATGATTGGTGGGAAGGGGCACTATGAGTGATGGATGGAGGGTTATGATTGGTGTAGGGGTCTCATTAACTAAATCAATGGATGGGTATTATAACAGGGCAGAGTAAATGGGGGGGGGGGGGGAGGATTATGAGTTCCAGAAACATTGAGGGAATGCATACATGGATTTGGGGACTCAGAAAGTTGCAAAAATGGGTGATAACTGGCAGTGGTGTACCAATACGATCTTTAATAGTGAAGTGCTGCAGGGTTGTGTTTCTGCCAGGTACTTGTGATCTGGATTGGCCACTTCTGGAAGCAGGATACTGGGCTGGATGGACCAATTGGTCTGACCCAGTACGGCTATTCTTATGTCCTTATGTTATGCAGATTCTAAACCTTGTAAAATGCTCAGACCAGGCAAAAATGTATCTTGGTTCTTCATTCTTGTGTGCATTCAAAACTCTGTTCCTGAGTGATTGGTGCAGTTCAGCCATATTGCATGTCTTAACTCTTGTCACTGGACTTTCTAATAAGCTCTCAGCGCAGTTCAATTTCCTGCTATCGGTTAAATCTGTGGTCTCTGCAATGCAATGCTAACAGTACAGAAGCGCCTTTCATACTGAAAATGAGGGTTTAATATTGCTACGAGGAGACGGCTGTGCATTACATATGTTCAATTGTTTTCAAGATTGAGGTTTAGATCTGTGGGATGAAATCAACTTAACTCAGATACCGGAAATTAGCAACAATCACCCTTTACATGCTTAGCATTATAAAAAAAAAAAAAAACCAAGCTTTTACAGCTCTTTGAAAACTTGCAAGTGTTACTTCCATCCGTCTGTGAGCTCCAAGATCCTGCATAAGAATATAGGTGACAATATAGCATTTGAAAGTGACACCATTCCTTCAAAGCTCTGCTATGAGGCACAAAATCACACATATTTCTAACAAAAATAAAAACAACAGATAAGAAAGAAAATGCATATTTTTTTGGCCGGCCCATCCACAAGACAAGACTAGGCAATCGCCTAGGCCAGCAGCTTCTCAGGGGCAGCAAAGAGCAGCTGCAGTCAAGGCAGAACAATACATCCCGGCAGCCCCCCTGCCCCCCAAACTCAAAGAACCATCAATGTACACAAGTACATAAGTAATGCCACACTGGGAAATGACCAAGGTTCCATCGAGCCCAACATCCTGTCCCCAACAGCGGCCAATCCAGGTCAAGGGCACCTGGCAGGCTTCCCAAACGTACAAACATTCTATACATGTTATTCCTGGAATTGTGGATTTTTCCCAAGTCCATTTAGTAGCGGTTTATGGACTTGTCCTTTAGGAAACCGTCTAGCCCCTTTTTAAACTCTGCTAAGCTAACCGCCTTCACCACATTCTCCGGCAACGAATTCCAGAGTTTAATTATGCTTTGGGTGAAGAAAACTTTCTCTGATTTGTTTTAAATTTACTACACTGTAGTTTCATCGCATGCCCCCTAGTCCTAGTATTTTTGGAAAGCGTGAACAGATGCAAATATTTCCCTGAGGGAAGGATAGCCCATTTATCTGTGGGAAAATGACATTTGCAAATTGTTCGCATTATTTGTGTGTATGTGTGATATAGATATATATACATATTTATACATGCACAAGAACACAAGCGCAAATATACACATATAAACACGCATACCCCAACACACAAGTATATACACACACATGTGAAAACAGACACAAACCCACATGAACACATGTGCACACTCACACATGCACACAATCGCGCACACACATATCTACATCAACACATGTGCACACAGACACGCACACAAACACACACCAGCACAGTGACACACATACACACAATCCTACTTCTAGCCTTTTTGCACATCACAATTTACACACTCCTTGATTGCAAATGTTTTCAGGAAATGCCTCATAGTGAAATACTGAAAGAAATTAGACATCGTTCTTAAATTCCCACATCTGGGAGTCAGAAGAATTAATAGGTTTTTTTCACCATTTAAAACATATCCCAGTGGCAACTTATCTTTTTTGCTTTCGGCCATTTACAAGCCTTTAACGAGAATTTGCTTTGATGGCAATCATCATGCAGTTGGAAATGAATCTTCACCAATTGTATTAAAGTCTGCGACACACAGATCTGTTGGTAATATCGGCTGCTTTTGGCTTACTGGATGATATATGTGCCTGAAAGATGCTGGTTTTACCTCCTAGAAAACTTCTGGACCATCAATTCTTGCATTACCTTCTTGCATGAGGAGGTAAATACCTAGGGCCTGATATTCAAAAGATTTATGTTCCTAACTTTGAGAGTTATGCTCATAAATTGGCCTGTTTGAAAATTCACTAGGGCTGACTGTGTAAACGATTACTCAAAATATTAGAAAACTCCTAAATTTTGGAGCATGAAAAGTGGGTGGCAATAGGGGTGGATTTAGGGCAGGGAAAAAAAGGTTCTGAGCTTAGTACTGATTTTCAGAACTAGGATCATACATTAGGCTCTTAAATTTATGCACATGAATGGAAGTTTTAAATTTATAAGCATATGGGTTAACATTATGCTGGCAGTGGGGACTGCCATTGATTAATTTCAACCCAGATATTCAGTGTCAGACAGTACCTGGAAGGTATAGGGTATGGTTGATATTAGAACATAAGAATCAATGGTCCATGTAGCCCAGCATCCTATTTCTAACAGTGGCCAATCCAGGTCACAAGTACCTTACAGAATCCCAAAGAGTAGCAACATTCCGGAATCCCAAAGAGTAGCAACATTCCGGAATCCCAAAGAGTAGCAACATTCTATGCTACCAATCCCAGGGACAGCAGTGGCCTTCCCCATTTCTAACACAATAGCAGACTGTGCACTTTTCCTGCAGGAGCTTGTTCAAGCCATTTTTAAACAGAGAAACACTAACTGCTGTTATCACATCCTCTGGTAACGAGTCCCAGAGCTTAACTATTCATCGACTGAAAAAAAATATTTCCTCCTATTTGTTTAAAAAGCATTACCACGTAGCTTCATTGAACGTCCCTCATTGTTAGTACTTTTCGAAAGATTAAACAATTGATTTACGTTTACCCATTGTACACCACTCAGGGTTTTGTAGACCTCCATCATTTCCCCCCCCCCCCCCCTCAGCCGTTTCTTTTCCAGTGCCATGTCCACGTAGTTAACTGGGCAAAGATAAGACTGGTCCTACTTGGCTGCTTAGCTGTGGGGTCAGTGGCACTGAATATTTCTAGTGCTCACATATACTACTACTACTTATCATTTCTATAGCGCTACTAGACGTATGCAACGCTGTACATTGAACATGTAAGAGACAGCCCCTGCTTGACAGAGCTTACAATCTAATCAGGACAGACAAACAGGATAAACAAGGGATAAGGACAAAGAGTAGAAAGATTCTGGAATCCCAAAGAGTAGCAAGATTCTAGAATCCCAGAGTACTACTACTACTACTTATTTCTATAGCGCTACTAAACGTACGCAGCGCTGTACATTGAACATGTGAAAGACACTCCCTGCTCTACAGAGTTTATAGTCTAATCAGGACAGACAAACAAGACAAATAAGGGATAAGGACAAAGAGTAGTAAGATTACAAAATCCCAGAGAGTAGCAAGATTCCAGAATCTCAAAGAGTAGGGAGATTCCGGAATCCCAAAGAGTAGCAAGATCAGTGGCGTTCCTAGGGTGGCTGACATCCAGGGCAGATCGCCGATGCGCCCCCCACCCCCGGCAAAAGGACACCTCCCCTCGATGAAAGGACACCCCCCCTGGGTGCGTTTTTACCTGCTTGGGGGGGGGGGGGGGTGCCGCACGCCTGTCAGCTTTGCACGTTCCATGCTCCCTCTGCCCCGGAACAGGAAGTAACTTGTTCCGGGGCAGAGGGAGCACGGAACGAGCGGAGCCGACAGGCGCGCGGCACCCCCCCCCCCAGCGGCATGCACCTGGGGTGGACCGCCCCCACCGCCCCCCCTTGGTATGCCACTGAGCAAGATTCCAGAATCTCAAAGAGTAGGAAGATTCCAGAATCCCAAAGACTACATCTTCTACTACTACTTATCTTTTCTAAAGTGCTACTAGACGTTTTTTGAGGAGTGGTGTAACCATGGCATGTTTGAAGGCATCAGGAACAGTTGCAGTGGAAAGTGAAAGATTGAGGATATGACAGATAGAACGGATGACAGTAGGAGAGAGAGTGCTAAGTAGATGGGTAGGAATAGGATCAGAGGAACAGGTAGCCAGTTTCGAGGAGGAAAGAAAATTTGCAGGTTTCCTCTTCAATGATATCAGAAAAGGTGGCAGGGGTTGAAGGGGGGTTGACAGAATGGACTGGGGGAAGGAGAGGTGGAGGTGAGTTGGTTGAGAACTCAAGGTTAATCTCCCAGCTCTGCCCAGAGTCCACCCCCCAGACTGTCCCAGTGGACTGCTAGCAGTAGAGTCTGGGCAGAGCCCGAATGATGAATATTGAGTTCTTAGGCTTTTAAGTTTGACTGAAAATAGGGCACAGAAGTAGGAGCGTAAATATAGGAGCTAAGCTGTTTTGGAATATCAGTCTCCCAAAGTTCATTTAAGAAAAGCTACCAAGATTTGACTGACCTTGCAAGGAATTATCGCCTCCAGCTTTATTAACTTTCTCAATGAGAACTTTCTCAAGAAATGAGTCCCAATCTAGAGCGGAGGCAGAGTCCTTCCTGCTTGATGGCAACCTGTTTACTGGGCAGTGTGATATCCCCCTCTTCACTCAGGGTGACCTGGTTCTCAATATGCAGATCATATGCAAATTAGTGTGCTACCCCTTCTCGCTCAGGGTGACCTGGTTCCCACTAAGCAAATTAAACAGGTCTCACCAACTGCATATTTCTCAGGCAACTCTTTATTCCAGCCCCTGGGCACACTTCTTCTAGCTTAATACTTTATGCTTTCATAGGTCTTCAGTCTGAGCCACCCCACACAGATACATGGGCTCAGTACTAGCTTCAATACTTTGGGGACTTCTAACGCCAGGCTTTGCAGCCTGCTTCTCTCAGTACGTTGGGACACACAGTCCTGGACACACAGTCCTCCCTTTGAACACACAGTTCTTTACCAGTACTTGGGACACAAAGTCCTGGACACACAGGCCTTCCTTTGAACACACAGTTCTTTACAAGTACTGGGGACACACAGTCCTTCCTCCTTTGAACACACAGTTCTTTACCAGTACTTGGGACACACAGTCCTTCCTCCTTTGAACACACAGTTCTTTACCAGTACTTGGGACACACAGTCCTTCCTTTGAACACACAGTTCTTTACCAGTACTTGGGGCACAAAGTCCTGGACACACAGGCCTTCCTTTGAACACACAGTTCTTTACAAGTACTGGGGACACACAGTCCAACACTAATGCTTTAGGGCCTTCTTACCCCAGGATTTTCAGCCTGCTTGTCTCCTTGGGACACCCAGTCCACCACAAATCCATAAGGTTAGCCAGTATCTTCCAGGGGGATCTCTCTTCTGCTGCCAGCTCACTTCTCTTCCCTTTCACAATTCAGGTGGGTATAAAGGGGTTAATTAGCTACCCAGGACCCAGCCCTTAACCGGCTACACCTGTTGCCACCCCCAGGACTCTCCCCGGTCCTAGCAACCTCCTGTCAGTACTAGCTTCTCACAGCAGTCAATGGAGTATCTCCCACTGGCTCAGCAGCAGAAGTTTCCAAAGGAGCAGGGACTGTCTTTTAGGGGTCTGTGCAGAGCGCAGTGTCTGGAACATTTGGAATATACTATAAAAATGGCCATGATGATGATGATGCTTTAAAACTGCAGTTCCTTCTTTTCACCACTAGTGGCAACACATTACACCTTCACTGAGGGGTCCTTTTACTAAGGTGCGCTGAAAAATGGCCTGTGGTAGGGTAGATGTATGTTTTCGGCGCTCGCAGAATTATTTTTCAGTGTACCTACAAAAAAATGCCTTTTTTAACATTTTTGTCGAAAATGTACGTGCAGCAAAATGAAAATGGCCACGCAGCCATTTTGGGTCTGAGACCTTACCGCCAGCCATTGATCTAGTGGTAAAGTCTCATGCAGTAACTGGGCGGTAATGACCTACGCATCACAAATGCCACTTGGAGCGCGTCCGATACGCACAGCAGAAAATAAAAGTTATTTTTTGGCTGTGCGTATCGGATAAGTACATAAGTACATAAGTATTGCCATACTGGGACAGACCAAAGGTCCATCGAGCCCAGCATCCTGTTTCCAACAGTGGCCAATCCAGGTCACAAATACCCGGCAAGATCCCAAAAAAGTACAGAACATGTTATACTGCTTATCCCAGAAATAGTGGATTTTCCCTAGTCCATTTAATAACGGTCTATGGACTTTTCCTTTAGGAAGCCGTCCAAACCTTTTTTAAACTTTGCTAAGCTAACCGCCTTTACCACATTCTCTGGCAATGAATTCCAGAGTTTAATTACACGTTGAGTGAAGAAACATTTTCTCTGATTCGTTTTAAATTTACTACATTGTAGCTTCATCGCATGCCCCCTAGTCCTAGTATTTTTGGAAAAAGAGTAAACAAGCAATTCACATCTACCCGTTCAACTCCACTCATTATTTTATAGACCTGTATCATATCTCCCCTCAGCCGCCTTTTCTCCAAGCTGAAGAGCCCTAGCCGCTTTAGCCTTTCCTCATAGGGAAGTCGTCCCATCCCCTTTATCATTTTCGTCATTCTTCTCTGCACCTTTTCTAATTCCATTATATCTTTTTTGAGATGCGGCGACCAGAATTGAACACAATATCCGAGGTGCGGTCGCACCATGGAGCGATACAAAGGCATTATAACATCCTCATTTTTGTTTTCCATTCCTTTCCTAATTATACCTAGGATGTGCGCCAAAAATGAAATTACCACAAGAGCCATGCGGTAGCTGTGCGATAGCTTCATTTTCGCACGCGTCGGGCGCACAGACATTTACGCAGCTTAGTAAAAGGACCCCTGAATGCACTGTTGGACATATTTAAGTCATACCTTTGTTTTGCGTTCCATCAATCTAGCCTCTTGATCTCTCTTTTTTTTTTTTAATTTACCCACTTTTCTGTGCCACTCAGAATACCTTGTAAAAGAGATCTCTAGCTACTAAATTGACTTATGACATCTATAACTAGTTCCCAAAACCGTTTCAGGACGCCTGGCTTTGCTGTAATTGCTTCCCCAATTTATATAAATTCCCTCATTGATCTAGGCTTAATAGCAAACATTATTTGCTAGTCAGCGTGTGATCTCAGACACTCCTTTTTCATTAATTACCTTCTCAGGCTTTATGCTTCTCTTTGCATTAAAGATGTCATACATTAGAGTTACTGACCGAACGTTTTAAATGTAAACATTTAAACACATAATACAGAGGTACATCTTTTTAAACACAGAGCTCGAACAACATCCTGTAGTGTCTTTGGCTGAGTAGCCTAATGGCTAGACCAGCAGGCTGAGACCCCAAGGAGCCAGGGTTCAAAACCCACTGACATTGGCCGTGAAGAAGTCATTTAACTCTCCTATGCCTCGGGTACAAATTTAGGGATCCCTTTACTAAAATAAGAATAAATCAAACATAAGCAATAGACAATTACAGCAGTAAAAATATTCACATAACAATACAATGTTACTTACAATGTCAACACAATACATAATAGAACATTTTAATAGACAGCGTAGGGTATAAGCAAAGATGGAACGTATTGCCAGAGCAAGTGGTAAAAGCAGTTAATGTAGCTGGGTTTAAAAAAGGTTTGGAGAAATTCCTGGAGGAAAAGTCTATAAACCGTTATTAAGGTAGACCTGGGGAAAGCCGTAGCTTATCCTTGGGATTAAGTAGCAGGAAATCTTGCCACTTTTTGGGACTCTACCAGGATCTTGTGACCTGGATTGGCCTCTGTTGGAAACAGGTTACTGGTCTGACCCAGTAGTGCAACTCTTGGGTTCTGTTGCATGTTAAATCAAGTTAGCGTACACTAAATGTTTTTAAGCTGCACTAGCAAAGGGAAAATGCACTAACCGTTGCACGGTCTTTACTACCCAATGCCTTGCCGCACTACTGCTACTTTGAACTCATTAGATGGAGTCACCCCATGGTCTCTTTACCAGTAGCACAGCTACTTTGGATTTCTGCACCCCCAAATGTGTGGTTCACCCCAAAATGCATGCCTTTTCACCCTTGACTTAAATTAAATTCCGATTGACTCTGCGAAAACTCAGGGAACAATATAAGTACATAAGCACCGCCACACTGGGAAAAGACCAAGGGTCCATCAAGCCCAGCATCCCGTCTCCGACAGTGGCCAATCCAGGCCTCAAGAACCTGGCAAAAACCCCAAAACAAAACAAAACTTTTAATTAATAATGTCCAATGGACTTTTCCTTCAAGGAATCTGTCCAAACCCCTTTTAAACTCAGCAAGGCCAGCTGCTGCCACCACATTCTCCGGCAACGAGTTCCAGAGTCCAACTACACGCTGAGTAAAGAAAACCTTTCTCCTATTTGTTTTAAATCTACTATATTCTAGCTTCATCTTGTGTCCCCTGGTTTTGTTGTTGTTTGAAAGTGTAAACAAATGCTTCACATCTGTCCGCTCTACTCCACTCATTATCTTGTAGACTTCTATCATATCTCCCCTCAGCCGCCTCTTCTCCAAGCTGAAGAGCCCTAAACTTATCATAAGCAGAGGGTGCCAGCAGTGCAACTGAAAGTAGCCAAATGCTCTCCTTAGAGTTTCTGTGTCAACTCCTTTCCATTAATCTGGAACTGTGACACTTTGCTGGTTTTATTGATTTCCCAGCAGGCCATTCATCAATGGTCTAGTCTCATTACGAGCCGCTGCAGGCAGTGCACCGAAATGAAAATGGGGGGGTTGGTTTATCTCTGGAATACAGCCGTGTCCGTAATCAGTGGTAGCTGATGAAGGAACAAAAGCTGAACTTTCTATGATGAACGGTAACTTCTTCAAAGAGAGCGTTCAAGGCACGACGCTTTCTGAAGTGGAGAGCAAGCCTCAGAGATAGAGGTTGCGTGTTTTATTTTCAATGTTATTATGATGAGGGTTTTTTTTTTCAAATTTGGAACTCAGGAGTTTATTAATTTGAACATCCAGATATTAAAACGTAACAGGTCAACTATGATGACAAGCAGTGAACAGCTCAACGAGGCATGATTATACTTACGATCTAATGTGATCTTTTGTGTTTCAAGGTCTACCAGCAGCTTTAAGGTTAATACCTGATCATAGACTTTTTGTAAAAATCTAAAATCTTACTTATTTTCTTTGTAAACTGTCTCATTGTAGGTACTGTAATGCATAATTAGTGGAATTAGAAAAAGTATAGAGAAGGGCGATGAAAATAATAAAGGGGATGGGACGACTTCCCTATAGGAAAGGCTGAAATGGCTTGGGTTCTTCAGCTTGGAGAAAAGATGGCTTAGGGGAGGTATATAAAATACTGAGTGGAGTGGAACGGGTAGACGTGAATCGCTTGTTTACCCTTTCCAAAAATACTAGGACTATGGGGCACACAATGAAGCCAGAAAGTAGTAAATTTAAAACGTATCAGAGAAAATATTTCTTCACTCAATGTGTAATTAAACTCTGGAATTCGTTGCCAGAGGGTGTGGCAAAAGCAGTTAGCTTAGCAGGGTTTAAAAAAAAGGTTTGGATAGCTTCATAAAAGAACAGTCTATAAACCATTATTAAAACCATGGACTTAGGAAAATCCACTGCTTATTGCTGGGATAAGCAGCAAAAAGACGTATTGTACTGTTTTGGGTTTTTACCACGTACTTGTAACCTGATTGGTCACTGTTGGAAACAGGATACTGGGCTTGATGGACCTTTGCTCTGTCCCAGCATGGCAACACTTATGTACTTACTGTATAATGTGTACATCGTATCCGATGGTGATATTACTGTTGTCATGAACTGCTTTGAAGCTTTGTTAAAGCGGTATAGAAGACGCAGAAGAGAATAGAATAAGATTTCTCTTCCTTGTGTTTCCCCGTTATTACAGTCTGTGGTAAATTACCTGGCCTTTGTTGGGACTGATTGTATGATCTCCATTACTATGAAGACGTCAGTACATTGTAACTGTGTGTATCCATATTATCTAACTCATTCTCTATACCGCCATGATGGCATACTGCTGTCAGAAAGCTGGGTATGAAATTTCAGGCTGGCATAGAGGCTGGCAAAAAAATATTTTTCTTTTTTTTTTGGGGGGGTGGGAGGGGGTTAGTGACCACTTGATCTCTTGTTCTCGGTAACTGACAATAAGTTCTCATGATTGTACGCTCTTTGAGCAGGGCCTGTCCTTTTATGTTAAATTGTACAGCGCTGCGTAACCCTAGTAGCGCTTTAGAAATGTTAAGTAGTAGTAGTAGTAGTAGTATTACATATAGCAGTGATTTAACCAGAGCTGAGATTGTGATGTCATAATGCCTCATTCCACCAATGCCTAAGAGCCAACCTCATCAGTGATGTCACAATGGCTCGACTGTCCTATAGTTGGCCCACTTCCCCCCTTAGTGTGAAGAGTTTCAGTCTCTGGTATCCAGAGCTGAGATTGTGATGTCATAATGCCTCATTCCACCAATGCCTAAGAGCCAACCTCATCAGTGATGTCACAATGGATTGTCCTATATTTGTCTCACTCTTATCTATTAGATTGTAAGCTTTTTGAGCAGGGGCTGTCTCTCTTTGTTAAATTGTACAGCGCTGCGTAACCCTAGTAGCGCTTTAGAAATGTTAAGTAGTAGTAGTATGAACAAGGTCCTCTGGTTATTAAAACTTTGGAGTCACCTTGCATTGTTTTTTTTTTTTTGTTGTTATCCTTCCAACCTGTCTTCATGTGACATATTCGAACCTCTTCCTTGCACCACTGTCTTAGTGAATTATAATCAGGCTTTAGAGTTAGTTTTCTGCCGGGGCTGTGAAATTATTCATGTACAGAAGTCACAAAATGTGAAGCTTGGCAGGTAAAGCAAAGTGGAACCAAACAAACGCTCCAGCTACTTGCCACTCTGTTTTAAATAACTTTAATTTGGTTAATTATATTCCACATTTACAGGGCTTGAGTAAACAAGGCAGACTGCAATATTTTTCTCTGTGTGCAAATTTCCAATTCCAGTAGGCACGTACATTAATAGAACTGCATAAAAAAAATAGATCATCAAAATCTGTCCGTGCTAAGCGTGCAGCTTGCTCAGGTGTAAGACTCACTGGCTTTTGGAAACAGAGCCTGAGGGTAGGGAGGTCAGGGGATCTGAGCTTTGTTCCAGTTTTGCCCTGGAATGTATCCTAACTGAACAGGTGCCAGCAGCAGAGGGGGGGGGGGGGGGTACACTGTTTTATTGTCCAACCTGGAACAGTTTTCACTTTGAAGCAGGATCATATATATCTGAGCTCCGAGGTTGGAAGGTGAATGAAGACAGACCCAGTGGCGTTCGTAGGGGGGGGGGGGGGCGGTGGCACGCGTGCCTGTCCTCCATTGTTCCATGCTTCTTCTCTGCCCCGGAACAGGTTACTTCCTGTTCCGGGGCAGAGAAGAAGCATGGAACAACGGAGGACAGGCACGTGCGGCACTCCCCCCAGCGGCGTGCACCCGGCGGGGGGGTTCCTTCGCGGGGGTGTCCCGCCGGGGGGGGGGGGCACTGCACCCGGGGGGCGGGGCGCATCGGTGATCCACCCCAGGTGCCAGCCCCCCCCAGGAACGCCACTGGACAGACCAACTGTGGCAAGCAGGATACTCATAGTAACATAGTAAGTGACAGCAGGTAAGGACCCGAATGGTCCATCCAGTCTGCCCAACAGCCACATTCATTCTCAATTCTAGATTAAATCAACAATGAACGTGGTATTATTTATTTGCTCATGGTCTTTCTTTGCTGTTTCTGGGACGTAGACCGTAGAAGTCTGCCCGGCTCTGTCCTCGTGTTCCAAATTACCGACATTTCCGTTGAAGCTCTCTCTAGCCCATCCTAAACTGGATTGCTATCTGCGGGACTCAGATCGTACAAGCCAGCCAAGCACCGACCTTAGTTGATACAGCTAGAGTTGGCATCTGAGCACCACTTGACATGCCAACACTTATGCAACCCTTTAAGTTTTGATGACCAAATCCACGAGCACAGTAGCAGGCAAGCAAAGTAGCTGGTCCCATCCACTCCTTGGCTGACCTCACCTTTTCTAATTGTTTTTTCCCCCTCCTTTCTCTCCACTGTCTCTCTGCTTGATTCATTTGCCTCTTTGTTTCTCTTTAGTCATAACTTTCTCTTTCTCTTCTCCGTCAAACCTCCCTTTTGGTTGTGTTGTTCTTTAGGGTTTTCCTTTGAAGAGGTTTTCTGTAGGACAAACCTCCCCTGCACTGTTGCAAGAGCATTTTTTCACCCCCCCCCCCCAACACTAATTCATCTTTTCTGAAGGCCACATCTGCAGCTGGTTGGGTCCAGGGGGAACCAGGTGCTCAGCCAAAAGAGAAAAATCACAGACTCCGTGCTTTTTAATCGTGTTGAATTTCAGAGCCAACTTTCTTGGTATTTGATATCCTCTAGGCTTCATGCAGCAGACTGATTGTCCACCCCCACCCCCCCCCCCCACACACACCTTTCCCTGTCCCCATTCTTTTCCTATGAGGAAATTAAAGTAATAAAATTCAAGACAAATCTTTGGGAGTCTTTGGAAACTCTTGGGGGGGGGGGGGTCAATATGCAAAGCGACTTAAAATGAGCAGGAGAGACTCTTGCCTGTTTAAATCACTTGTGCCCACCCAGCTGCCAGCATTAAGCAGTACTTAACAGGACAGTATCACTCACTGGTCATGTCCCCAATGGGCATCATGAGTGGTACAGGAGGCGGAGACAACCGAAGTCCCTACGTATACCAGCAAGAGAGAGTCCGAGCAGTAGGGTAGATAGGCTTTTCCAGAAAACCAAGGTTCAACGAGGTGATCTTTATTGAAACAACTTAAAAGACTCTTTCGTACAGGAGGCAGAGCCAGGAATTATGCAGGTGCTGCTGGTAATAATCAGTGCTGGTACTTGAATATTGAACTGGGCATGTTTGACTGCGTAAAACACAATCCTAATTTTGCTTGGCTATCTATGTGGTTGCCAGAGCTGAATTTTGGCTAGCAGCTGCATAACTTCAGGGACCATCCAGCACAAGGTATGATGTCCTCCCCTCCTTCCCACTCCATCAGCAAGGCCCCACCCTCCCAACAAGTAAGCAACCCCCTCTACCCCCTGACAAGTAAGCAATCCCCTCCCCTGACAAGTAACCCTACCCTCCCAACAATTATCCCATTTCCTCCTGCTCCCTGACAAGTAAACACCCCCTTCCTCTCACTCCCAACAAGCAACCACTCCACCTCCCACACCCCCAGTCAGAATAAGCCCCTTCCGGGCCTACTTGAATGCCATGGTGGTCTAGTGGGGTGATGGGGGCAGGTGCAAACGCCACTCGTTCCTACACCTAGCAGCTCCATGCTAATAATGACCATTGTGAAGCTATGCTAAACCAGCTACTTTTACTTTAGGAGAGGGAGCAAGCGATGTGGAGAAGATGCCAAGCTAAACTTATAAATACAAGATCTCTATGATAGATTTCAAATGCAAATGTTCTTATTAGAATATTATGCAAGACTTAGTGTGAATTTTGAATACCTGAAATGTTTCAGAGAGCCATCATTTGTCAAAGATGGAGAGAAGTCATCTGGTAACTCATCTTACCAAAGCAAGAACTCTATACCTTTCTTATATGGACTTCCATCTTGTTTTGATAATACGGGTTGCCCCGCCCCTTTACGGGGCCGTCCTTAGAGATGGGCTCCCCCGTTCGATTATCCCCCTCTCTGTCACCCACGAACCTTAATGCAATATAACACTGTATTTCTCATTCCGGAGATGGCGATCGCCATTACGGAACAATGTAAGCCACATTGAGCCTGCAAATAGGTGGGAAAATGTGGGATAGAAATGCAACAAATAAATAAATAAATAAATATAACCAAACTACATTTCTGTTAGTAATCTTTTGCCAGTGTTTGTTCCTCCTTCACCTGTCATCGTGCACAAAGGAAATGCGTTGTGATTCTGGAGGTTTATGGGTGTGTTTTTTTGGGGGTGGGGGGGAGGCGTGTGACATGGGAAGAGAAATAAGCCTGATCTTCCTCAGTTAGGTTGGATCTTACAATATCTGAAACTAGAAACAACAACAACAACAAAACATGCTTAGGTGGGTTAGTATGTTGGCAATACGGAGAGAATATATTCATAGATCATCATGCCTCGTGTTCGTAAATCGACTCGCCTCACTCTACCAGGTGCAGATTGTGAGAAAAGGGATTTGGAGGTTTGACACCCCTGCTTTTGCTGCCTGATGGATTGCGAGGGATAAATAATCAATAATAATGCATAAAGAAAAACAGAATGTCACACCTGTCTTTTTTGTACAGAATTTGCAGCCATGTGTACAGCAAGGACGGTTATTTCCCTTCACCTAGATTCCTCTCTGCTTTGGGCAAGTCTCGAAAGAAGCAGGAAGCATTTAGCAGAGCAGGAAACCATTTTAGTCTACTGACAAAATATATGGGTGGGGCAAGGGGGAATCAAGAGAGTCGGAGAAACTAAACAAATTCTCTGTAACCTTGGAGGATGTAATGGGTCAGTTCAGCAAGCTGAAGAGTAGTAAATCACCGGGACCTGATGGTATTCATCCCAGAGTATTAATAGAACTAAAAAATGAACTTGCGGAGCTACTGTTAGAAATATGCAATCTGTCCCTAAAATCGAGTGTAATACCGGAAGACTGGAGGGTAGCCAATGTTACTCCGATTTTTAAGAAGGGTTCCAGAGGAGATCCGGGAAATTATAGACCGGTGAGTCTGACGTCGGTGCCGGGCAAGATGGTGGAGGCTATTATTAAGAATAAAATTGCAGAGCATACAGTATACAAAAACATGGACTGATGAGACAAAGTCAGCACGGATTTAGTGAAGGGAAGTCTTGCCTCACCAATCTAATGCATTTTTTTGAGGGGGTAAGCAAACATGTGGACAATGGGGAGCCGGTTGATATTGTATATCTGGATTTTCAGAAGGCGTTTGACAAAGTGCCGCACGAAAGACTCCTGAAGAAATTGCAGAGTCATGGAATCGGAGGTAGGGTACTATTATGGATTAAGAACTGGTTGAAAGATAGGAAGCAGAGAGTAGGATTGCGTGGCCAGTATTCTCAGTGGAGGAGGGTAGTTAGTGGGGTCCCGCAGGGGTCTATGCTGGGTCCGTTGCTTTTTAATGTATTTATAAATGACCTAGAGATGGGAATAACTAGTGAGGTAATTAAATTCGCCGATGACACAAAATTATTCAGGGTCGTCAAGTCGCAGGAGGAATGTGAACGATTACAGGAGGACCTTGCGAGACTGGGAGAATGGGCGTGCAAGTGGCAGATGAAGTTCAATGTTGACAAGTGCAAAGTGATGCATGTGGGTAAGAGGAACCCGAATTATAGCTACGTCTTGCAAGGTTCCACATTAGGAGTTACGGATCAAGAAAGGGATCTGGGTGTCGTCGTCGATGATACGCTGAAACCTTCTGCTCAGTGTGCTGCTGCGGCTAGGAAAGCGAATAGAATGTTGGGTGTTATTAGGAAGGGTATGGAGTCCAGGTGTGCGGATGTTATAATGCCGTTGTATCGCTCCATGGTGCGACCGCACCTGGAGTATTGTGTTCAGTACTGGTCTCCGTATCTCAAAAAAGATATAGTAGAATTGGAAAAGGTACAGCGAAGGGCGACGAAAATGATAGTGGGGATGGGACGACTTTCCTATGAAGAGAGGCTGAGAAGGCTAGGGCTTTTCAGCTTGGAGAAGAGACGGCTGAGGGGAGATATGATAGAAGTGTATAAAATAATGAGTGGAATGGATCGGGTGGATGTGAAGCGACTGTTCACGCTATCCAAAAATACTAGGACTAGAGGGCATGAGTTGAAGCTACAGTGTGGTAAATTTAAAACGAATCGGAGAAAATTTTTCTTCACCCAACGTGTAATTAGACTCTGGAATTCGTTGCCGGAGAACGTGGTACGGGCGGTTAGCTTGACGGAGTTTAAAAAGGGGTTAGATAGATTCCTAAAGGACAAGTCCATAGACCGCTATTAAATGGACTTGGAAAAATTCCGCATTTTTAGGTATAACTTGTCTGGAATGTTTTTACGTTTAGGGAGCGTGCCAGGTGCCCTTGACCTGGATTGGCCACTGTCGGTGACAGGATGCTGGGCTAGATGGACCTTTGGTCTTTCCCAGTATGGCACTACTTATGTACTTATGTACTTATGTACTAGAGACAAGGGAGATGCTTAGTCACCAGCTGGAAAGGGGACAGGAGGGAGAGATGCTGAACTATTTTTGTGGTTGTGGGGGCGGGAGGGGGAACAGATGGTAAATGCTGGACTATTTGTGAGGGGGGAGAAGGTATAATGCTGGACTATGAGTGGGAGGGGAAGAAGGTCAAATGCTGGACCATGGGGGTGATTGTGTCTGACGACCTTAAAGCTTTCAAACAGGTAGAAAAAGCGACGGGCAAAGCCAGCAGGATGCTTGGGTGCATAAAGAGAGGCATGACCAGCAGGAAAATGGAGGTGATAGTGCCGTTGTATAAGTCTCTGGTGAGGCCTTATTTGGAGTACTGATTGCAGTTCTGGAGACAGCACCTACGGAAAGATATAAACAGGATGGAGTCGGTCCAGAGGGCGGCTACGAAATTAGTAAACGGTCTTGAATGCAGAAATTATAGGGACAGGCTTATGAATCTCAACATGTGTACGTTGGAAGAGAGGAGGGAGAGAGGGGACATGATAGAAACGTTTAAATATCTCAAGGGCATTTATGTACAGAAAGAGAGCCTTTTTCAAGTGAAGGAGAGCTCTGGAATGAGGGGGCATATGATAAAGTTAAGAGGGAATAGGCTTAGGAGTAACCTAAGGAAGTATTATTTTACAGAAAGGGTGGTGGAGGTGGTGGAGTCGAGGACTGTTCATGGGATAAGCATGTGGGATCGCTTAGGAACAGGTAGAAGTGGGGGTTACAGAGGTTGGGCAGACTGGAAGGGTCATATGGCCTTTATCTGCCGTCATGTTTCTATGTTTCTATGTGTGGAGGTGGAGGTGAAGGGGGAAAGAAGGTAAAATGCTGGACCACGTTTGGGGGTGGGAGGGGGAGGGGGAAGAAGGTAAAATGCTGGACCATATGTGGGGGTGGGAGGGGGAGGGGGAAGAAGGTAAAATGCTGGACCATGTGTAGGGCTGTGCCTTGACAATTTTAGCACCGTGGATGAAAGGTTGAAAATCTCTGTGCTAACTCCTGCAGAGTTTCTCCTACATCCTGTTTCACCCAGGGATGTGCTGTCATTTTAAAACAGCTGGAAAACATCAACAACACAGTAAAATAATAAAATATGATATTTAAAAATGATTTAACTGGGCAGGAGAGGCTCATACAGGAGCAGAAGTCAACCAGAGGAATATCTACTCTGATGCTGTGATCTGGGGACGAACTGGAAGATGTTCACTGCCAGAGATACCAAGGCATGTTGGACCTCATATAACGCTGTCCTAACTATTCCCAGTTATCTATCCGGGCTCAGCATTGAATACTGGCTGTATCCGGATAACTTCCAGACACCATCAGTACTGGTACCTGGAAAGTGGCCGACACTGAATATCGGGGTCTAATTTAGCCGGTGACAGTCGGCGTTTAAGGAAACACGACCGCCGCTGGCTGAATCCTACTACTATTGTTTTTGTTGTTGCGATTCTTTTAGCGCATGCTAAAGCGGTGGTGCCCCCTACTGGCCAGATATGAACATTTTAAAACAGAAATAGCGCTCGCTAAGAATGAAGGAAAACAAATGAAGCAGAGGAAAGAATCAAAACAAAATAAACGAAGAAAACAAACAAGAGAAAATGAAATGAAAATATTTGCCATGTGCATCCCCAGTTTCTCCCTACGATTTTAAGTATATTAATGTCTGTGCCACATGATTCTACAATGAAAGATGTGTCCTAGTGAGGGAGGCAGTGCTATGTGTAATTACTTTACAAAGAAATCATTAATCATTCTCTCTATCTGTTGCACTACCTGAATATTAAAATGCAACGGTGCCGCTGTATTCTTTTGCAGTCAGTAATGGATTTAACAGTTTGGTCCTGAGTCATGTTATTTTCCTCATTAGCTGTGATGGACTGTGCACCTGTTCTCTGTACCGACCATGTCAATGTCGCTATTGGAGTCTAGTGCTGGACAGGTATATATGAGAGGTGATCAGGGGGAGGAGGGCTTAAGCTTTAAGCCAGCATCAAACAGTTGAACGTTTAGACAGGACTTTGCTGCGTCAAGGGCGGGGGGCAGGGCGCTTCTACTCAGGAAGGCAGCTGCAAGCCGGCATGGGAAAGACCATTTCATAATGAGGTTCCTGAGGTTAGACATCCCTTTGCGGAATGTTAGCTGCGCGCAGATCTCATGCCTCAGTTTAGGGAACCAGATTTACATCTGCGCGCAGCTAGCATTCCGCAAAGTGTGTTCTGTGCAGAATACTAATTTAGCGCCAATCTTCCTATCTTTGAGGGCTATTTACTGAATCCCCCCCCCCATAACTGCTACTTCATGCACCTATATACAGACAAAGGGTCTGTACAGAGAACAGGTGCACAGTCCATCACAGCTAATGAGGAAAATAACATGACTCAGGACCAAACTGTTAAATCCATTACTGACTGCAAAAGAATACAGCGGCCCTCTAGGGTGCCCGGTTGGTGTCCTGGCATGTGAGGGGGACCAGTGCACTACAAATGTTGGCTCCTCCCACGACCAAATGGCTTGGATTTGGTCGTTTCTTAGATGGGCGTCCTCGGTTTCCATTATTGCTGAAAACCGGGGACGACCATCTCTAAGGTCGACCTAAATGTTAAGATTTGGGCGTCCCCGACCGTATTATCGAAACGAAAGATGGACGCCCATCTTGTTTCGATAATACGGGGTTCCCCGCCCCTTCCCGAGGACGTCCTGCGAGGACGCCCTCAGGAAAACTTGGGCGCCACATTCGATTATGCCCCTCCACATGTGGCAGGTTAATCAGGCACTGGTCTGAATATCAGCAGGTGCCTGGTTAACTTCAGGGTCAATGGGCATCCCTAGAAATTCAACGCTAGGAGCCATTCATGTCCTGGGATTCAATGTCCGGGGTTAGTTTATCCCAAAGCTGGAAGCAACTTACCAGCCACTTACCACTGTGGGCTGAATAAAGACCCCCCAATATTCTGTTTGTTACATGCATAAGGGGAGTCATGCTCATGTCCCGCCTTTGCTCCGTCCACATGTACACCCCCCACTATAGCAGTTAGGACACTGTTACACATACCCCCAATTCTACATTTGAGGGTGCAGCCCAGATCCATGTGTAAACTAATTAGTTAATGAGTTAACAATAAGTGGTGTTAATTGGCCCTGATTTGGAATTACGCACGGATCTGGGCTGTACCCTATTCTATAACATGTGTCATAGGAAGGGCATGGGCAGGTGGGGGATTCCAGGAATTTAGGCACGAGGTTATAGAATCGTGCCAATTTTACACCGAAGTTGGGTGCCGGGATTAGACCCAGCACGTATCACACCTTTGCTTTTGAAATAAGAAAGCAATGTCTGAAAAAAACAAACAAACCAGATGCAGGGTTTCAGAGATATTAATCAAGCCTTTTTATAATGCTTCTCAGCCAATCAAAACGTTCCCTCTAGCAACTTTCCAATTGCTCTGGACTGCTGCAGCGTTCATTAAGAATGATTGCATTCTTCCAGCAAATGCTGAAATGGACCATGAAGAGTAGATACACAGGAAAACATTAAGCAGAGTAATGTGGCTGGCACTGATACCATTCACATATGTTCCTCGGTTACATGTATAATTTCAGGTTTATTTTGTCTTGATATACCGCTCATAAGAAGAACTTTTGCAGCGATTTACAATTACAATATTTACTTGAATATAATACTTGAAGGAGAAAAAATAAAGAAGCAGAAAGGAACTACATCACTAGACAGGACAGAAGAAGGGCGAGCGTTTCTGTGGAGCAGGCATGCCCGCCCACCCACCACAGGGGTGTAGCTATAGGGGGCCTGGTCCCCGCAAATTACATCCGGGCCTCTGGTTTGGCTGGCAGGGGTCCCCAACCCCCCCCAACCGAAGCCTTCTTCAGCGCGGTCTCTGGTGCAGCCGCATTTGCTGCCTACCCCCTGCTCTTCTTTCTTCTTGCTCCTCCTGTGCATGCTGACGCTCAGCAGTCTCCAGTGCAGCTGCGTTCGCAGCCTGCCCCCTGCTCTGGAGCAAGAAGAAAGAAGGGGGCTTGTGAGGGGGCGAGGCGAAGCGGTGGGGGGAGGCGAAGTGGCGAGGCATGGCAGTGGGAGGGGAAGCACTCAAAATGTGCCCCCAACCTCGGGCTCTGGCCCACTCCCACAGTGAGGTCTGGCTACGCCCCTGGCCCACCATGCACTGGAGATCCATTCAAGCTGAAATTTGAAGGAGGGTGTTAGTTAGGAACAGAATCTGTAAATACAAATGTTTTAAGGCTGGATTTGCATTTCTCCAGGGAGAGTTCCTGATGCAAGTGAAAAGTTTAGATTTGAGAAAGTCATAATAGATATGTTGGAAGGAGGTAGTAAAAGGCTATTCGATTGGAAGGATCGGAGGGTTCAAGATGACATGTAGGGGGATTAAGAACTGAAAGAGGTACAGAGGCGAGCCTGAGTGTAACTTACTCTATGCACAAGTGTCAACTTTAAAGGATATTCTCTAATTAGAAAACGAATGGGTATGAAAAACGAAACTTAAAGGGATGCATATATGCTCAGAAGTTTAGCCGAGATTGGGTGGCAGAGCCGGTGGGGGGAGGCAGGGCTGGTGGTTGGGAGGCAGGGCTAGTGCTGGGCAAGACTTCTACGGTCTGTGCCCTGAAAATGGCAGATACAAATCAAGGTAAGGTATACACAAAAAGTAGCACATATGAGTTATATTGTTGGGCAGACTGGATGGACCATGCAGGTCTTTTTCTGCCATCATCTACTATGATACTATGTATGTGTATGTCAAGTGTTGCTTAGATGGCAACTCTGGCTGTAAAAACTAAGGCCGGTGCTGGGCTGGTTTGTACGGTCTGAGTCCCGCATATAGTGATCCGGTTTAGGATGGGCTGGAGAGAGCTTCGACGGAAACCCAAGTAATTTGGAAGGTGAGCACGGTGCCAGGCAGACTTTTATGGTCTGTGCCCCGCAAATGACATGACAGATTCCGATAGGCTGGAGTGGGTTTTGACGACAACTTCAGTAACTGGAACATAAGGGCAGAGCCGGGAGGACTTCTACGGTCTATGTCCCAGATACACCAAAGAAAGACCACGATCAATTGTATAATCTCACGTTCATTGTTGATTTAATCTTGAATTGATAATGAGCGAGACTGTTGGGCAGACTGGATGGACCATTCAGGTCTTTATCTGCTGTCACTCACTATGTGTATTTATTATTTATTTGGATTTATTAACTGCCTTTATGAACACATTTATCCTTATGGTAGATTCTGTGGACTATTCATAGCCAGTGTTCTTCATGTAGGAGAGGGTGGCATGATCGTATTTTCTTGATCCTGACATAATTTTATGCAAAGAATGAATAGAAGTTATTCAAAACTGGGTGGCAGGATTTTTTTTTGGGGGGGGCCCAGGGGACAGGAATGTTCTATGTAGAACAGCAACCCAAACTAGCCGTACTGTAGTGTCTATATTGAAAATAGGGGGGGAAAGTCTCAACTGTTGCGGCAACACCTCAAAACAATCAGTTGCATGCAGAAAAAAGTCATCATCGACTAAAAAACCCCCAACAATTTTTTAATATTTTAAATTTTTTTTCTATTTTTTTTATTACTCTTTAGTCCGTCAATGTACTATTTGCTTTAAATAGCAATCTTTCATAGAGTGCACGAATACACTTATCTGGTAAGCTCCAGCTTGCGTGTTGATTCCAACTGTCCCGTTTCGGTATTCTTCCTCAGGGCACCATACCGCAAGACATTTACGGATCGCTAATGCGTCATGCTGGAGAATTCATCAACCACCGATGATGACTTTTTTTTTGCGTGCAACTGATTGTTTTGAGGTGTTGCCGCAACAGTTGAGACTCCCCCCCCCCCCCTATTTTCAATATAGACACTACAGTACTGCTAGTCTGGGTTGTTGAAACATCGATATTAGCAAGCAGTATTTTGTGATCTGTGTAAAGTATTTTGACTATGTAGAACAGCAACATTCAACGGCTTTGTATGTAACTTCTAAGTATAGGTTAGACAGCAAAGCCATCAGGGCCTAATATGTGCAGCTTATTAAATGGACCCCCTGATTACCATGTGCCTGCTGGTTTATGCGAGACTTCCCCTCCTAAAATATATACAGTGGGGGAAATAAGTATTTGATCCCTTGCTGATTTTGTAAGTTTGCCCACTGACAAAGACATGAGCAGCCCATAATTGAAGGGTAGGTTATTGGTAACAGTGAGAGATAGCACATCACAAATTAAATCCGGAAAATCACATTGTGGAAAGTATATGAATTTATTTGCATTCTGCAGAGGGAAATAAGTATTTGATCCCCCACCAACCAGTAAGAGATCTGGCCCCTACAGACCAGGTAGATGCTCCAAATCAACTCGTTACCTGCATGACAGACAGCTGTCGGCAATGGTCACCTGTATGAAAGACACCTGTCCACAGACTCAGTGAATCAGTCAGACTCTAACCTCTACAAAATGGCCAAGAGCAAGGAGCTGTCTAAGGATGTCAGGGACAAGATCATACACCTGCACAAGGCTGGAATTGGCTACAAAACCATCAGTAAGACGCTGGGCGAGAAGGAGACAACTGTTGGTGCCATAGTAAGAAAATGGAAGAAGTACAAAATGACTGTCAATCGACAAAGATCTGGGGCTCCATGCAAAATCTCACCTCGTGGGGTATCCTTGATCATGAGGAAGGTTAGAAATCAGCCTACAACTACAAGGGGGGAACTTGTCAATGATCTCAAGGCAGCTGGGACCACTGTCACCACGAAAACCATTGGTAACACATTACGACATAACGGATTGCAATCCTGCAGTGCCCGCAAGGTCCCCCTGCTCCGGAAGGCACATGTGACGGCCCGTCTGAAGTTTGCCAGTGAACACCTGGATGATGCCGAGAGTGATTGGGAGAAGGTGCTGTGGTCAGATGAGACAAAAATTGAGCTCTTTGGCATGAACTCAACTCGCCGTGTTTGGAGGAAGAGAAATGCTGCCTATGCCCCAAAGAACACCGTCCCCACTGTCAAGCATGGAGGTGGAAATGTTATGTTTTGGGGGTGTTTCTCTGCTAAGGGCACAGGACTACTTCACCGCATCAATGGGAGAATGGATGGGGCCATGTACCGTACAATTCTGAGTGACAACCTCCTTCCCTCCGCCAGGGCCTTAAAAATGGGTCGTGGCTGGGTCTTCCAGCACGACAATGACCCAAAACATACAGCCAAGGCAACAAAGGAGTGGCTCAGGAAGAAGCACATTAGGGTCATGGAGTGGCCTAGCCAGTCACCAGACCTTAATCCCATTGAAAACTTATGGAGGGAGCTGAAGCTGCGAGTTGCCAAGCGACAGCCCAGAACTCTTAATGATTTAGAGATGATCTGCAAAGAGGAGTGGACCAAAATTCCTCCTGACATGTGTGCAAACCTCATCATCAACTACAGAAGACGTCTGACCGCTGTGCTTGCCAATAAGGGTTTTGCCACCAAGTATTAGGTCTTGTTTGCCAGAGGGATTAAATACTTATTTCCCTCTGCAGAATGCAAATAAATTCATATACTTTCCACAATGTGATTTTCCGGATTTAATTTGTGATGTGCTATCTCTCACTGTTACCAATAACCTACCCTTCAATTATGGCCTGCTCATGTCTTTGTCAGTGGGCAAACTTACAAAATCAGCAAGGGATCAAATACTTATTTCCCCCACTGTATATATTTAAAATCAGTAATGCACACAAAGAGGCAACGTACCGCAAAATGCTTTAGCGCATTTCTGTGGTAGCCTGCTTGCACGCACTAACCACGTGTTGTGATAAGTATGAGGCTGTCCTATCCAGGGTAGGCCACTAGAGGGCGCTAGTAGGAGAATAGATGGAGATCACTAGGACTGGGGAGAGCCCTGGGATGTCCACAGGTGTAGGAGGTTATGGGCTGGGTCCTGTGTAGCTAATTAACCACTTTATACCCCACCTGAGTTGTGAAAGGAAGAGAAGCACGGTTGCCAGATGGGCGGTTTTCCCGCCCAATTGGGCGGTTTTCCACAACCCGCTGCGGGAAACTTTTGCCCGCGGTGGGTTGCGGTTTTTTGGGCTCGTTTTGTTTTTTCTTTGCGGGTTTTGGGGCGGTTTTTCGGCCGGCGGGGGGTGGGGCTAATGGCGTCAGAGTCGGGGTTTGCTGATGTATTGGGCGGGGTTTGCTGATGTATTGGGCGGGGCGATGGCGGCGGGGGCGGAGGTGATGACAGAAGGGGCGGGGTTGATGGCGGGGGTGGGGTGATGACGGAAGGGGCGGGGTTGATGACGGAAGGGGTGGGGTGTGTGTGGTTTTTGGGCGGGTTTTTCACGGTTTTGTGTGGGAATTTTTTTTTTTATCTGGCAACTCTGAAGAGAAGTGAGCTGGCAGCAGAAGAAGAGAGATCCCCCTGGAAGATACTGGCTAACCCTATGGACTTGTGGTGGACAGTGTGTCCAAAGGAGACAAGCAGGCTGAAAATCCTGGGGTAAGAAGTCCCTAAAGCATTAGTGTTGGACTGTGTGTCCCAAGTACTGGTAAAGAACTGTGTGTTCAAAAGGGAGGACTGTGTGTCCAAAGTACTGAGAGAAGCAGGCTGCAAAGCCTGGGGTTGGGAGTCCCCAAAGTATTGGTGTAGTACTGAGCCCATGTATCTGTGTGGGGAGGCTCAATGTGAAGACCTATGAAAGCATAAAGTATTAAGCTAGAAGAAGTGTGCCCAGGGGCTGGAATAAAGAGTTGCCTGAGAAATATGCCGTTGGTGAGACCTGTTTAATTTGCTTAGTGAGAACCAGGTCACCCTGAGCGAGAAGGGGTAGCACACTAATCTGCATATGATCTGCATATTGAGAACCAGGTCACCCTGAGTGAGAAGGGGGATATCACAGTGTTAAGGGCTTAACACCGTTTAGTAGCAGAAAACCTATGGCAAACTTTCCAGTCCAACCCATGGTCAAATGATCCACTTTGCAAAAGTTCTTTGCACCTGTATATCTGGGAATGAACTCCTTCAGCTTGTGATTTGCCTCTGTCCTGCTATTTTATTTCCATCTGTTCTGTTTACTCAGTTCTGGCCTTAGGTCTGAGCGCCCGGTATTAACCCATCTGAGACTTTCTTCCTTTTTTTTTTTTTTTTTAGTTTTATTATTATTATGCATCCCATTGCAATGAAAACAAACCCTAAAGCTACAGTAAAGTTAATAGACTCATTAACACCCCATTGTGTCCCCCATTCATTAAGAATAAATCAAATTCCTTTCTTTTGCAGTACTATTTTTAATTGCTTCAATTAAGTCAGTTTCCTTTTCTCTACTGTTATTTTCTAACACTTCAACAGACAGTTTTATTTATTTTTACAGGGGGATTTTGCAGAGACTGATTTTTTTTATAGGTTGAAGGCTTTGATAGACCATATTGTCCTTTTTTTTTTTGCCCCCAGTTCTTCCGTCTAGTTGTTTCCTTTAAGAACAAGATCAAAGAGCGAAACCTGCTATTAAAACACTCATTAATAACGCAAAGATGTGACGGAGTTCGTGAGTTGACATCATAGATTGCATTAGCACATAAGCACCGCCATACCGGGAAAAGACCAAGGGTCCATGAAGCCCAGCATCCTGTCTCCGACAGCGGCCAATCCAGGCTTTAAGAACTCAGCAACCCCCCCCCCCCCCCCCCAAAATAATAATGTTCAATGGACTTTTCCTTAAGAATCTGTCCAAACCCCCCCCTTTTAAACTCTGTAAGGCCAACTGCTGTCACTACATTCTCCGGCAACGAGTTCCAGAGTCCAACTACGTGCTGAGTAAAGAAAAACTTTCTCCTATTTGTTTTAAATCTAGCTTCATCTTGTGTCCCCTGGTTCTGTTATTTTTTGAAAGTGTAAACAAACGCTTCACATCTGTCTGCTCTATTCTGCTCATTATCTGGTAGACTTCTATCATATCACCCTCAGCCGCCTTTTCTCCAAGCTGAAGAGCCCTAACCTTCTTAGCCTTTCCTCATAAGGAAGTCGTTCCATTCCCTCTATCATTTTCGTCGCCCTTCTCTGCATCTTCTCTAATTCCTTTATATCTTTTTTGAGATGTGGCAACCAGAATTGGACACAGTACTCAAGGTGCGGTCGCACCATGGAGTGATACAATGGCATTATAACATCCTCGTGTTTGTTTTCCATCCCTTTCCTAATAATACTCAACATTCTGTGCGCTTTCTTAGCCGCCGCAGCACACTGAGCAGAAGTTTTCAACGTCTTATCAACGATGACTCCCAGATCCCTTTCTAGGTCTGCGACTCCTAACGCAGAACCTTGCATGACATAGCTGTAATTCGGGTTCCTCTTATCCACATGGATCACTTTGCACTTGTCAAGTTACATATTTAACAGAAAGCCATATACAAGACACAGGACTTCAGATTTGCATGCTGCATGTAGAAATATTCAGTCTGCATCATTACAGTTACTTCCATGACATTACTTAAATTTTATTAATCTGCCACTGAACTAGAGAAACAAGTCAAGGGATCAGGGGTGCGCATTGAAAATGTTATTTTTTTTTCCTTTTTATTCCCACCTCTCCTGCCCGAGTCACTGGCAACCAGAGAAATTCCCAGTAGGTTCCATGGGGCTTTGGGGGGGGGGGGGGTCCTTGATATGGAGATCTGGGTAGGGGATATTTCCTTGGGGATCTAGAGTGGTTTGACTGGGGGGGGGGGGAGAGGGATGCACATGTGACCTTTTTATTTGTTTACACTGGCCCCTTTAAGATGCCAGGAGCAGGTACAGGAATGGGAACAGAACCAGGCTCTTCAAAAAAAAAAAAAAAAACAGACCGAAGGCGTCCAGTATTTGAAATATAATTTATTGAACGAAGACTCTACAAGGTACCCTGTTTCGGCACTCGGAGTGCCTTCTTCAGGAGTCCATGTAGAAATTACCAGAGTAGAGGAGTGTGGTAGCCGTGTTAGTCCACTCTTAAGGTTATCAATAGAAATCAAACAAAATAAAACATGGAAAAGAAAATAAGATGATACCTTTTTTATTGGACATAACTTAATACATTTCTTGAACTAATTATATAAAGTACTCCTTACACCTTAAATATCTTAAACGTATTTCTTTATTGTATTACACATGCCTAATACCTCTACCCTCGAAACATATACAAACATATTAGCACAATACAATAATTAAAATAAATAAAACAATTGTGAAATAATAAAAGGTAAAAAATAAAAAAATCAACTTCAACTTATGGCATTTAAAGTATGGTAAACAGTATAAAAGTTACAAAAAATTACAAAAGAATATCTGGGACGTTAAAATACACTAAGTAATAGAGGGCAAACTAAAAAAAACTGTAAAAAAAAATTAACTGAAGAGTAAAAAGTAAGACGTCCTAAAATAGTGGTAAAATAACTAACCTGGATACGTTGTCTTGGAAGGTTAGCGGAGAAAGCGCACAGGATAGAATCTCTTGTGAGTAACGCTTTGGTCTGAAAGCAATGTTTAAGGCTAAAAGTTAAATGGAGGTGAGAGCGGAGGGCTGAAGGGTAGAAAACGGGACAGGACGTCTTCGGTCTGCTTTTTTTGAAGAGCCTGTTTCTGTTCCCACTCCTGTACCTGCTCCTGAGATTTTTCGTGGGACATCGTTGTTCTTTTCCACCTCGGTGGTCTTGTCGCCCCTTTAAGATGCCCCCAGGGGAGTAATTGTGGTACTGAGATACCTCAGGTTAGCGACTCCCAGATTACATTAAGCTGCGGTGAAATATCACATTTTAACCCCAGGGTGTGCAATATTTCTATACCACGAAAAGAAATGTCTTTCGGATTGCTTAAAAATGAATGTGTGCTCTGAGTAAGTCACAACTAATGACATGCTAATTGAAGACTTGCCAAAGTATTGGGTTGATGAGGTTGCTGCTGTCTGACACAATGTAATTCAGCCGGGACCTCTGTTGCATTTGCTTGTGGGTTTGGTGACTGCCAGTTAATGCAAGTTAATGCAAAGTGTCACAGAACACTGTGTGGTGCTTGGTGTTAAATGAATCCGTGCCACATATCCATTGCTATTACAGATCGTATCTTTTGTATTCTGCTATTCAATAAGCGAGGCAGCTTACAGCAGCAGTCGGCAGACGGATTCCCCTATCTGGCATCTTTGAATTAAATCCTATATAGCAATAGTACATATAATAAGACATTTTTCTTTCTGTATTCCATAGCTCAAGATAGTTTGAAATGAAAGCGGCCTTTTAAATATATGTATTTCCAATGAAGCCATTTCTGCATGTAAAAAAGCTTCCATTGTGAACCTCTCCTGTTCCCCTAATCTTGGGATCCATCATTCTGGGGGAACGCTGTGCTGTGAAGACACCTTGCAGGTGTCAAAAGAACAATTCTCTGGAATTCGTTGCCAGAGAATGTGGTAAAGGTGGTTAGCTTAGCAGGGTTTAAAAAAGGTCTGGAAGGCTTCCTAGAGGAAAAGTCCATAGACCATTATTAAATTGACTTGGGGAAAATCCACTGCTTATTTCTGGGATAGGCAGCATAAAATGTTTTGTACTTTTTGGGGATCTTGCCAGGTATTTGTGACCTGGATTGGCTACTATTGGAAATAAGATGCTGGGCTTGATGGCCCTTTGGTCTGTCCCAGTATGGCAACACTTATATACTTATGTATTTGGGATTCTGAATGGAATCTTGCTACTCTTTGTGGTTCTACTTGGAATGTTGTTACACTTTGAAATTCTGCATGGAAACTTGTTATTCTTTAGAATTCCAGAATCTTGCTACTCTTTGGGGTTCTATATATTGAATTTTGCTACACTTTGAAATTCTGCATGGAATCTTCTTATTCTTTAGAATTCTAGAATCTTGGTACTCTTTGGGGTTCTACATGGAATGTTGCTACTATTTGGGTTTCTGCCAGGTACTTGTGACCTGGATTGGCCACTGTTGGAAACAGAATGCTGGGCTTGATGGCCCTTTGGACAATACTTATGTACCAGCAACAAAAAATGCATATACATGTTAAGGTTTCTTCAGATTAACACGAGAACGATCATCAGTGTGGCTCGTTACAGGAATACTCCAAGTTTTCAAACACGTCGAGAGATGTACTTCAAATGAAGCCTTAATTTACTTTCACAGAAAACATTTTCAAGGTCTTGGAAAGATTCACATTTCTAGGAGCATGTTCTAATAATGTTTTATTCCAACATTAACAAGCTGCCACTCAACATGAAACTTCGTTTAATTGCAATTAGGTTTGCTTAAAGTGCTGTCTTTATCTTTCTGCACTAAACGGCAATTGGCATTAATACAGCTAAAGGACAATTCTGAGACAAAACAGAAGAAAATGTCATTTTTCTGAAACTTGGGTGTTCTGCTCATTTACTGAACTTGAATGGAATGTACCGTTCTGCCAGAAAGATCATGGATGAAGATGGGTTTGAACTACTTCCTGAGAAAAGGGCAATTTTATAACAGGAAACCTGGTTTAAGAGGCAATTAGGTGCCTATTTAGGTGTTATTTAAGTACATTCGTAATGCCACACTGGGAAAAGACCAAGGGTCCATCGAGTCCAGCATCCTGCCCACGACAGCAGCCAATCCAGGCAAGGGCACCTGGCAAGCTTCCCAAACGTACAAACATTCTATACATGTTATTCCTGGAATTGTGGATTTTTCCCAAGTCCATTTAGTAGTTTAAGTGCTTTTATATAATAATACTGTAAGTGAGGCAGGTCTTGGCCACCATATTGGGTGTGTCTGTGACCATTGGCAGGGGCGAGTGGGCATTGCTCTTATTCCACTTCCAATCAGTGGACCACCATGGCTTAAGGAGTGGGAAGGGGTTTCTGCCACAGGGAAGGTGGGGGTGTAAGAAGGAGGACTGGCATGGGCGTAGGAGAGAACTGTTCAGAATTATTAGGTATGCTAAAGTCAATGAAAATTATCCTTCCCTAGACACAGTCAAGGAGTTTGTCCAATATTTGGGGTGCTCAACCACCCACAGCACCCACAGAGTTGGCTGCTATGGGCATGGGGGTGGAACGGGAAAGAAGCCTAGCTGTTGGGGGGGGGGGGGGGGAGAGGGGGAGAATGACATGGGAAACAGGCCCAGAAATTTTTCATTTGTGTCATCTTCCATGACAACACAAGGGGCGGGAAAACCCTGAACAAAACAGGAACCCCTCCCAAATGACATGAGAAAGGACATACATGGACCTTTTCTTCGCAGTCATTCCTACTGAAAATCTGCCTGCGTTTAAAGTGCAGCCGCTTACATCAGCCGTAGAGCTGCTTGAAATGTTCATCCTTACATCGCAATCTTTTGAGAATTACCCCCATGTCCAGAGACAGAAAGAATGGAATGAAAAGGCAGCCAGTGAAGAGAAGGAGACTGTCAGTGAAAGGGCCCTGATGGGAGGATGTGAAAAAAGGTCAATAGGAGGCATACATTGAACAACAGTTTGGACTGATTTGTGAGGACTAATTCAATAATAGTTATTAGCCAAGAAAGCTTGGGAAATTGCCATCTTGTCATAAAAAACAACCATAAGTACATAAGTATTGCCATACTTGGAAAGACCAAAGGTCCATCGAGCCCAGCATCCTGTTTCCAACAGTGGCCAATCCAGGTCATCCAGTCACCACCATTTCAAGTTAAAGTTCATTAGACACCTCAGACGTTTAAACTCAGAAATGAATTTTTGTACCGTACCTACAAGCACTAATCTATCCTCATTTAAATTACGTAACTCTCCATATCTAGGCCTTCCCAATTACATGTTTGATCCTTGTAGAATGCAGGGGTTTGTCCGATTGTTGGTTTATCATGGAATGATCACGTTACCCCTGTACTCAAAGATCTTCATTGGCTTCCTGTACAAATTTAAAGTTTTAAGTTTAATACACAACGCCTCAAATAATGAAGCTCCACTTGCTACTGCTACTTCTCTAGGGGCCCCTTCTACCATGCTGCAGTAAAGGGGGGGGGGGGGTCGAGGTGGTGTCGACGTGCATGTTTACAGTGGGTAAAAGGCATTTTGTTTTAAAGGGTCTCGACACCAAGGTTGATTGAAGTGACTTTATTGCCACCAATTATAAATGTGACCCGACACGGGACCGTGTTTCAACAGCTCTACCGTCTGCCTTAGGGGTCAAACACTTCTAGGAAGTATCTCAATGAATGGGTCCATCAATAAAACAGAATTGGATATAATATCGTTGTAATATCGTTGTAATGCAGTCCATAAGATTATCTACGGTGAAGTCCCAGGTTACATGATTGACCTGATCAATCTCCCAATCAGAAATAGTACCAGCTCATCACGGTCTTACCTGAACCTCCACTACCCGAATTGCAAAGGACTAAAATACAAGACTACCCATGCGTCCAACTTCTCTTACATAAGCATGCGTCTGTGGAACGCACTGCCACATATGGTGAAAACAACTTACGATCACCTAAAATTCAGAAAATTATTAAAGACTCACCTATTCGGAAAGGCATATCCGAATGACCCAACTTAGGTGACTCAACCCTGCAACACTTCACTATCAAAGATCGTACTGGACATTAACAAACCCTTCTACCTCTAACCCAACTTGACTAAATCATCTTTCCCATCCCACTATAACATCTTTTGTACTTATCCCCTACCGGACTTGGCGAATGCCTTTATGGTATTATGTAAGCCACATTGAGCCTGCAAATATGTGGGAAAATGTGGGATACAAATGTAACAAATAAATAAATAAATAATTGCAACGGACGCTATGAAAAGCCCGCCAAAAGTAAAAAAGCAGACGGTAGAACCGTCGAAACACACTTATATTTGGTGCCAATAAAATCACTTCCATCAACCTTGGCTGTCGAGATTTTTTGGTCCACCCCTACTTCTTGGCCTTGTCTGTTGATATACGCGTGGGGGGTTTCTTTACCCTGACCTGTTGGCTACTGTTCTGACGTTTCGTTTTAATGGACGTGTGGCAAGTTAACCACTTGCCACATGGCCATGTCCTGGGAAAGCGATCACCACCAGGGCTTCGGTATTAACCTGCTGGTAACCAGGCAGTGCACAGAGCTGCCCAATTACCACCAGGTAAACCCCCAGTGCAGAAAATAATTTAAAAAACCCAGTGCACCAAAAATAGGGCACAGAGCTGCAGTAGCCTGGGGGTAGTGCCTGATTGGCGTGTGCCATTGTAAAAGGGTGCCTAAGAATCTACCGTCCAACCGGCTGCTTACACTCTGTTGATAAAACGCTACTTGACGTTCCCTCATTTAGAGAAATCAGGTTGGATGTTTACCGCTCTGTGAGTCTTTTACGTTGACCTATGATGCGTTAGCTCAGGAAACAGCTTAAGGCTCTTTTGTCATAAACTTTAATGCGTTTGCTTATTGTTTTACTTCTGTTCCTCAGTCTAAAAGTCGCTACCTCCTTTTCTCAAAACTGCTGCTGATGGAGTGAGTGAGTTTTGGAAAATTGCTCTTCCGATATTTTATGTATGTTTTATTTTATCCCACCTAATGGGAGGGTAGAGCAGGCTATCAATAAATAAATCAATAAATTGCCAACATTTACTGCCAGTTACATAAGAAGTGGCTTGCGATGCCAAATGAAAGGCTGACCCTAATCACCATCTTTAACTTCTGGGACCTAACACCTCCATTAGGATCTACTGGCTGCGGCCTAGTGATCTGGGTTGACCACTGCTGTACATAGGAGACACTGGGCTGAACTTAGTGAACTTTGGCGGTTTGGCAGAGAATAAATCCCTCAATTAAAAAATAAACAAAAAAAACCCTTATGTTCTTGTGTTAGAGGGAACAAACCAGGGAGTCTCATTTTCTAAACAGGACCTGGTAGGACTGTAAGGTTTAACTGACTTGAGGTAATATTTGGCAGGAAACTAATTTGCCACTGCCTCGGAAGAAAAACAAAATCCATGTAACGATGTCAGATTTGACATTTCAATCTTGTCCACAACAGACCAAAAGCAAAACAACTTCTTGAGCCTTTCTTTTAAAATCTTGAGTAGAGAGGTGTGGTAGCCGTGTTAGTCCACTTTTAAAGGTAATCAATAAAATAAAACATGGAAAAGAAAATAAGATGATACCTTTTTTATTGGACATAACTTAATACATTTCTGTTCTGACTCACTACTCACTGAGGGGTCCTTTTACTAAGGCACGCTGAAAAATGGCTTGCGGTAGTGTAGGCGCGGGTTTTGGGTGCGCGTCAATCCATTTTTTAGTGCGCCTGCAAAAAAAAGGGCCTTTTAAAAATTTTTTTGCCGAAAATGGACGTGCGGCAAAATCAAAATTGCCGCGCATCCATTTTGGGTCTGAGACCTTACCGCCAGCCGCTGACCTAGCGGTAAAGACCTACGCGCCTCAAAAATGCCACTTGGCGCGCATCCGTTACACGTGCCCGAAAATAAAAAAATATATATTTATCGGACGCATGCCAAAAATGAAATTACCGCAAGACCCATGCGATAGTCGGGCGGTAACTCCACTTTAGCGCGCATTGGGCGTGCGTTGACGCTTACGCGGCTTTGTAAAGGTCCCCTGAAATAGCAGATATCGGAACTTATGTGTGTGTGTTTCAAAATAGTTTACCATGTCAAGTGAAAGTGATTAATTTACAATATAGGCAGACCATGAGAGCTCTTTCCTGTGACTCTGTGAAAGGATTCTGACCTTATACTGTATCTTTGGCATGCTAGTCCATTATTATGCATTCATTTGACAGAATAAATGCTAGTTTACTGAATGCAGCCTTCAAAAGTAAAAAGAGGGGGAAAAAAAAGAGACAATTACAGTGAAGTAACAGTGCTATAGTTACTGACCTTAAGGTTTCATCCTACTGCGAGCATTTTATTTCTCTAAATTCTTGTATAGTGCAGGAGAAGGAACCTAGTGTTTTTCACTGGATTAAGTCAGACACACAGAGGAGGATGTTTACTAAAGCAGCTAGTGTGGATGGTCAGCGTGTGACCCCCACGCTAATGGCTACTGCACCTTAAAGCCAGTCAGCAGGGTAAAAATCCCACACTAGCTGCTTAGTCCTGGCTGACAGGATATTACTGATAGGATGGCTGCACAATGGCAGTTCAAGAGGTGTCAGGTCAGAACAACTGCCAATCTCCTCCCCCCAGGGGCAGTACCCCCAACAAGAGACCCCACAGACAGTAATCCCCCAAGAGACCCCTGGACAATAGCCCAAAACCCCCAGGCAGTAACCCCTCAGGAGATCTCCCCTAGACAATAATCTTCCAAGAAACCCCTGGGTAATAACCCCTAACCCCCTCAGAGATAAACCCACCCAAGAGACCCCCGACAGTAATCCCCCAAGAGACCCTCTGGATAATAACCCCAACCCCCTAGACAGTAACCCCCCAAGAGACTTCCCCCAGATAATAATCCCCCAAGACACCCCTGGACAATAACCCCCTACCCCCCCCACAGATTAACCCCCAGACAGTAATCCCCCAAGAGACCCTCTGGATAATAACTCCAACCCCCCAGACAGTAACCCCCCAAGAGATTTCCCCCAGATAATAATCCCCCAAGAGACCCCTGAACAATAAACCCCAACCCCCCCCCACAGATTAACCCACCCAAGAGACCCCCCCCAGACAGTAATCCCCCAAGAGACCCTCTGGATAATAACCCCAACCCCCCAGACAGTAACCCCCCAAGAGACTTCCCCCAGATAGTAATCCCCCAAGAAACCCCCTAGACATTAACCTCCAACACCCCAAGAAAGCACAAAGGCAGACGGTCTGCAAACTCCAAGGTGGAAAGTAAAAAGAGCAGATCGTGTAAAAGGACAAATGTAATTTATTTCAAACAATATAGCAATACTCAGAGATACGTGACTGTAATACCGGCTTTACGTCAGCAAATTATGCTTTTGGCATCTCTGATTCAGCTGTTTTTTTCAGACCAAATCAATTCTTCATACATTGATTGATAGGACATTCCACATACGCCTTATATTTGGTAGCAAAGGACTCTTGTATAGCCCCTGAAGCAGCCCAGTTGGGCGAAACACGGCCTGTGTCGGGCTGTTTATATTTATATAAGTATTGCTATATTGTTTGAAATAAATTACATTTGTCCTTTTACATGATCTGCTCTTTTTACTTTCAACCTCCAACACCCCAGACAGTAACCCCCCAAGAGACCTCCCCCTGACAATAATCCCCCAAGAGACCCCTGGACAACAACTCCCAACCCCCTAGACAGTAACCCCCCCAAGAGACCCCTGGACAACAACCCCCAACCCCCCAGAGATTAACCCATCCAAGAGACCCCCAGATAGTAACCCCCCAAGAAACCCCCTAGACATTAACCTGCAACACCCCAGACAGTAACCTCCCCAAGTGACCTCCCCCAGACAATAATCCCCCAAGAGACCCCTGGACAATAACCCCCAACCCCCCAGAGATTAACCCATCCAAGAGACCCCCAGATAGTAACCCCCCAAGAAACCCCCTAGACATTAACCTACAGCACCCCAGACAGTAACCCCCCCCAAGTGACCTCCCCCAGACAGTAATCCCCCAAGAGACCCCTGGACAATAACCCCCAACCCCCCCCCCCCCCCACAGATTAATCCACCCAAGAGACCCCCCCTAGACAGTAATCCCCCAAGAGACTACTAAACAGTAACCCCAACCCCCCAATAATACTCCCCTCAATAGACCCCTGAACAGTAACCCCCCACCCCAACAGATCCCCCAATCAAAGGCACTGTGGCTCAGTAATCCACAACCATCCCCCCCCCCCACCGCAACTCCTTTATAGAATAGCACTGAGCCCATTTCCTGAATGTAGCCCATAATCTATATGTACGTACAGAACAAATATGGGTGCCTATAAGGCGTATTTTCAAAGCACTTAGACTTTCAAAGCTCCATGGTAACCTAGGGAACTTCGTAAGTTCTTTGAAAATGAGCCCCTAAATCAATCATTTATATGTATATGTGGCCCCACTACTGGAATGCCCTCATCCTGCCCCTTTTGCTCTATGTGTAGAACTTTGTGGGCAATTCTACAGCTGGACACCCCATTCAAATGCCCTGAGGATGTGCAGTGAGAGCCTCTTCCATCATGGCTTCTGGGTGCCCAGATTTTGTTATAGAATACGAACCTAACCTGGAATTGGCACATAAAACATTTAGATGTCCACAGTAACATCAGCCATAGACCTGGCATTGCTGCGGGTTGAAAGTGGGGCAGAGATGCATACAATTTTGAGTATTCTAGAAGTCATGCGCATAAGTTGGAGCCCCGCCCATGTAGAGGATACCTTGTATTTATGTATTATGTAAATTAGTGCTGAGTCACCCTGACGGCAGTGTCGTATGTAAGATTCAATAAATGGTCCCTAAAAAATCAGCTCTGAAAAAAAACACCCACGTATTCTATAAGCCACGCCTAAAGTTCAGCCTGGTTTATAGAACATAAGAGTAGCCATACTGGGTCAGACCAATGGTCCATATAGACCAGAATCCTGTTTTCCAAACAGTGGCCAAGCCAGGTCACAAGTACCTGACAGAAACCCAAATCATAACATTTCATGCTACCAATGGCGCCTATGTTTGGGAAGGAAAAGTAGGGATGCACGAAGAACCTTCCAATCCAAGCAAAGAGTACTGGAGAGGCAGGCACTCTGTGCCGCAACACGGGTCTGTGTCTCATTTGCATGCACGTTTACTAATATTCACCAATAAAATATGTTCAGCACTACTATACCGTACGTCTCTTTGGTTGGATTGATAGGCTACTCGTGCATCCCAACGTTTTCCTGCTTGGATTTCACACGTAGGGTTATTTTTCCTTTTTTGCTGTACCTAACTAAGGGACCCTTTTATTAAGTGGTTGCAAGCCCACCATAGTCTTACCATGCGCCAATCTGGGGCTACCGCCGGCACCCGCGTTGGGCCAGTGGTAGCTCCACTCCCAGCGCATGGCCTTTCCGGCATTAGCGGAAATGTTCAAAACATATTTCCGCAGAGGTTTACCCGGCGTAAATCGGGCAGTGCCGCGAGCTATTCAGTTACCACCGGGTTTAGTGTGGGAGCTTCCCCTCCCCCCCCAACATGGCCACATGGTAAGAGCAATCTTACAGAACAACAAAAAGAGAGTCCAAATCTCCCGCAAAAAAAATGCCAAACGCACAAAACAACAAAAAAAGCGGAAGAAACCCAAAAAGACCAGACTAAAACCACAGATGGCAAGAGCAGCAAAAAAGTTTTATTGGGACCCTAAACAGTCCGTGTTTCGGCCGAAAAGGCCTTCTTCAGGGGTCTTCAAATTGACGTATACAGATGTTCCTCCAAAATTCTCACGGAGTGAAAAGACATGACCTTAGTCCAAAGTTAATTCCTCATTATAGATATCCTGAACATCCTCACAGAGCTGCTCACAAAGCAAACCTTAGTGCTGGTTCTCAGTTTTCCTGAAGCTTTTCAAGAGATGTTTGGACTAAGTTCATGTCTTTTCACTCCATGAGATGCAGTAAAAGGGGCCTCAATGCGTGGCAAAAACGGCCCCTGCCACTAGGGCAGGCCCTTTTTACTGTAGCTTAGTAAAAGGACCCCTTAGGCAGTGGCGTACCAAGGGGGGGGGGCGGTCCGCCCTGGCTGGATTCTGCTGGGGGGGGGGGGGGGGGGCTGCGCGCCTGTCGGCTCCGCTGGTTCCCTGCTCTCTCTGCCCCGGAACAGGTTACTTCGTGTTCCGGGGCAGAGGGAGCAGGGAGCCAGCGGAGCCAACAGGCGCACGGCTGCTCCTAGCAGCCAAGAAGCACCCGGGGGGGGGGGGGGGTGATGCGCGGGGGGGGGTGTCATGCTCCACCCTGGGGGGACGGACGCTGCTGCTCCGGGGGGGGGGGGGGGGGGGGGTGGTGGTGCGCAGCAGCGATCCGCCCCGGGTGGCAGCTGACCTAGGATCGCCACAGCCCTTAGGACTCATTTACTGAATCTAATCCTATATATATATATATATATATATAAGGCTGTTGAATACTGAAAAAAAGCAATTTCACATTTATCACCGTGCCAAACGTAAAACTGCTGTTTTAATATTGACCCCTTTGTTCCCAGAAAGCCGTTCCTGTCGTCACAAAGGGCTCAAGGTTTCTGTCTCTGAATAACTTTCTACCACCAAGATCTCCAGGAGACACACTTTTGTGGCAAACAGAATAAATGGTTACAGCTTTCCTCCCTCCCTCCTTCTCCCCCCCCCCCCCCCCCCCAGTAAAAATCTTTCAGGCTGAAATATTTTGTCTTTTGATCTCAGGGATTTTCAAAAGGAGATGACAGGTGAAGGGAAGGAAGTTGGCTGATGAATTCATATTGGAAGGATAGAGAGGAGATTTGGATGCAAAAGGCACAGAAAGAATTCTTCACATTTCTATGCCGTAAAACACGCAACTGTTTCACAAGTCTCTAAGCTTAACTGCCTTATGAGATTTTGCACCTTTTTCTGCCTTACTTAACACTTGAAGCTCACATTTTTAAGCTAATTTAATTTAAGCTTGCACATGTGGATAGGCATCTTTGATATGATGTCTAAGGTTAACTTTGGATGTTTTGCTCAAAACGTCCAAAATTCAATTGGGGGGTATAGCCATTTTCAAAACAGAAAAATGTCTATCTTTTTTCCCCGAAAATGGCTATATGCTAGATGTTTTTGTGCTCTATGCATTTATTTTTTTGGTCCATTTTTGAAATAAAAAAGTCCAAGTGAAAAACGCACAAAATCAAGTCATTGGGATGTAGGAGGAGCCAGAATTCTTAGTAGACTGGCCACACAGACATCCCAGGAGAGCAATGGGGCACCCTAGGGGGCGCTGCGGTGGACTTCAGATAGGTACACATCTCACCGTTGCTCCCTTATCTGTTGGGGGCCCCCCAAACTCACCCAAAACCTAATACCCCCAACTGTACACCAGTACAATAGCTCTTATGGGTGATGGGGGCACCTACATGAGGGGTACAGTGGGTTTCTGGTGAGTTTTGGAGGGCTCACAGTTTCCACTGGTTTGAATATCGGCCAGTGCTTAGTTAACTTCCCGACTGTCACACTAACTCGAATATTCAAGACCGGAGGCCAGACAAGTTCCAGCATTGAATATCCGGGATTATTTCAGGCCACGTAAGTATCACCATAATAGGGTAGACTGAAGGTTTTTCAAGCGTAGTATCCTGTTTCCAGAGCTGGCCAATCCAGGTCACAAGTACCTGGCAGGATCCCCAAAGAGTAAAACAGATTTTAAGCTATTTTTCCCCAGGAATAAGCTGTGGATTTTCCCCAACTCCATCTTAATAACGGCTTATGGACTTTTCAATTAGGAACTTGTCCAAACCTTTTTTAAACCGTGCTATGAGAACTGCTGGTCTAACGTGTGATCAATTTTAGGGGAAAGGGGACTTGATATATTGCCTTTCTGTGGTTGCAATCAAAGCTGTTTATGTATTATATACAGGTCCTTATTTTCTACCTGGGGCACAAGGGACTGCAGTGGTAATTGAACCCTGTTCCCCAGGTTCTCAGGCTGTTGACCTAAACATTAAGCTTCTCCTCCACTGTGACTCCACAAATGTATGTAATTCATACATGACATTTATAGAGAGAGGGAGGGAGAGAGGGAGGGAGGGCCTGGAAATCGGAAGGGAAGAAAGGGGGCCGTGAGACTTGGAGGGGACAGAGGGAGAGAGCGAGGGAGGGAGGGAGAGAGGGATAACCTGCTAGCGTCCGTTTCATTTCATACCGAAATGGGCCTTTTTTACTAGTATATATATATATATATATATATATATATATATATATATATATATTGCTTTTGCAATACTTGATAGGTATAACACAGGATTATTGCTGATTACTCAAACCCAAGTAGCTCTGAGTCATTTCATCTACAAATGGAATTGAGTTGTCCATCACACCGGGGTTTCAACCAGATGTTCTAGACAATAAAGCTTTTCCCTGTCAGCCGTTTGTAGCATTAATACTACTAATATATAGATAATATCACCCAGTGGCCAATAGTGTTCACGTTAGCTGCTCCTAGGAGATGAAAAGTCTGAACAAAACATGGCGGGACTTGAACCTTTGAACCTCAACTCTCTACAGATGTCACAGCTGTGTTGTGCGTCTTCATCAAACTCTTAGGCTGCCCCCCTTCCTCCCCCCCCCCCAAACTATTTTCAAATAAGCTTCTGAGCCTCCAGGGCATTATCATGTTTACACCCCTATCCATAAAAATGTTTCAACTAGTATTTGAATAATTGGCAACTGAGCTACAATAGCTGAACAGACGACAATTCACTGTTCTCCCAAGTAAGGCAGCTGTTTTCACGGAGTCCAACAGGGGCTTCCAAAATACAACTCCATAGGCTTTTAATGTGTGTAGCTCACCAGGCACTGGAAGCTATTAAAAAAAAAATGGAATCACGCAACTTAAGTGCCCGCAGTGTTTTCTCCAAAACAACAAACCCTCCCAGCACATGTGATTGCATAAGATCATTTAGGACCGGGAACTGCTTATAATAATACAATTTATTCCTTATAGCTTGAGGGCAAGCTAAGATCTAAATGAAGCATCCCTTCCATCAGAACCCTAAAGAAACAAGATAATAGCCTGGAAAGAAAACCATTTGTAATGTTACTATAATTCGCATGATTCATTAAACAGAAATGGAAAATGATAACATTTCTCTCTGCAAAATATCCTTATGGAATTACATACTGGGACCATTCAGTTGAACGATTTTATTGACTAAGCACCTTGTAGGGCTGATATGTGATCCCAAGACCATCTATATTTTTTGTTTAGCTGAAATTAGAGTGGTTTATTTTATTTTAATTTAGTTTTATGGTTGTGTCAATGGATTTCGGCTGTTGTCTATAAAGGTCCTCAGGTCTGGTGTAGCGATTCTCGGATACCACATGTCAGTGGTGGGGACACCAGACACTAAAAATCTGGGATTCTGTGGGGTGAGACAACCCCTGCTGCCTCTAATAATAATTGATCCTACTCGTGTAGGGCAAGTCTATAATTGATGCCTAACGATAGATGCCAATTGCACATGAAAGTTACACAAAGCTCTCTTGAGCAGGGACTGTCCTTCCCCATGTTTTAACTTGTACAGCGCTGCGTAACCCTTGTAGCGCTATAGAAATGCTAAGTAGTAGTACTAAAGTGTGTGATTGATGCCACTTAATTGGCAGCAGCCCGGCGGTAGTTCCCACCCCCAGCAGGCCATCGTACTCGGCGGTAATTGGGCAGTGCCACGCACTGCCTGGTTACTGTTGGGTTAGCGCGGGAACCCTTCCCGCCACCTCAGGGCTCCCCCTCAAAATGCCATTTCCTGAAGAAAAGAAAGGCCTACATTTTACCCAGCAACGACCCCCTTTCGCCACAGCTTAGTAAAAAGGGGCCCCATTTGAGCCACCTAAAACCAGGTTTAAATACTTGCGCCTAAGTTAGGCGCAGATCAGGTGTATTCTATAATAGTGTGCATAGCTGTTTTTGAAATGCGCATAACCCATCCATTCCACGTCTATAGCCACACCCCCTTTTTGACTGAGCGTGTTAGAATTTACGCACACCGTGTTAGAGAATACGTCTAGAAAGTTGTCCAGGTAAATTCTAGTTAAAGTCAGCTAGTGTCGCTAATTGGTTGTTAAGTACCAATTATCAGCGCTGATTGGCTTGTTGATCAATTACGTTATGCACGCAATTTGGCCATGTGGGCCAAATTAGCACGCAAAACTTAAGGTGCCATATACAGAATTTGGGGGTTAGAGCATAAGTTCTAGGCGCTATTCTGTAACATACACTGTAACACAAGTGGGAGGGGGCATAAACATGAGTAGTGTATAGGGGGTCATGGGTGTGTTGCTGAGATACGCACATAGCTATAAGTTGTGCGCACTTCAGGGCACAATTAGACAACAACAGTTACAACTTCCATTGCCATCACCTAATTGGGCACATCAGTGCTAGTAATCTATAATGGACTCTTGGCGCCAAGATAGCATCCAATTAGCGAAAGCGCATGGCATTGGAGCCCTTAAATCTTGCCGCCAATTTAAAGGCCACCATAGTGATATTGTCTTTCTCTCAAGCTAGTTCCCAAAATTAATACCCCAGAAACCTGAAAACCTCTCTCTTCAACAAGGCCTACCACGAGAACCCATAGTTCAACTATAACATATCGCCACTCCACCCTTATTCAGAATGTCGTCTTTCTATAACTGTTTGCTTAGTTCTTTTTTGTTATCCTTAATCTCTCTGTAACACCAATTGTATCTTACCTGGAATGCCGACGCCATGACAGGTCTTTGTAAGCCACATTGAGCCTGCAAATAGGTGGGAAAATGTGGGATACAAGTGCAATAAATAAATAAACAAACAAACACAACCAGCTCAGGTGGCCAGATTCAAGCAGTGTGAAGCAAAAGGATGTGACCGAATGGTTCTAGGTCAGTTCCCACCTGGACAGTTCCCACCGGACAGCTCCCACCCACCAATTCCCACCTAAGACCAGGGAGGACAGTTCCCACCCATAACCCCAAAAATACAAAAAGCACGGCAAGTTATCTCCCTCCCTTTTCTCTTCCAGATCTTACCCCCTCACACCCTCCCCCACAACATTATCTTTTACACATCCCTTTCCCCTTCCAGACATGTAGCTCATTTGGTTGGGCAAATGTCCCCCGTCCTCCCCACACACACCCAAATTAGGTTTCAACCTAATTCAGCCCCTCAAAATGATACACTATGATTTATAACAAATTACTACTCTACCTATGAAAAGTTATTCTGCTATTTTATGTCCTCTATTTGTATGCTAACTTCCTTGTTCCAGACCTGATACAAGAAAGAAGCTAGGTTGGTAAAAAAAAAAAAAAAAAAGGCTAGGAGGGTGGGGAATGAATGTGGGAGGGGGAGGGGAGTCCTTGGTGGGAATTGTCCTCATTAAGTGGGAATTCTCCTGGGAGGAACTGTCTTGGGGAAATTGGTGGGTGGGAACTCACCTGATTTTTTTTTTTTTGTTACATTTGTACCCCGCGCTTTCCCACTCATGGCAGGCTCAATGCGGCTTACATGGGGCAATGGAGGGTTAAGTGACTTGCCCAGAGTCACAAGGAGCTGCCTGTGCCGGGAATCGAACTCAGTGCCTCAGTTCCCCAGGACCAAAGTCCACCACCCTAACCACTAAGCCACTCCTCCACTGTTGCTACTATTTGAGATTCTACACGGAATGTTGCTATTCCACTAGCAACATTCCATGTAGAAGTCAGTCCTTGCAGATCAGCAATGTGGCTGCGCAGGCTTCTACATGGAATGTTGCTAGTGGAATAGCAACATTCCATGTAGAATCTCCAATAGTAGCAACATTCCATGTAGAATCTCCAACAGTAGCAAGTATCTATTTTATTTTTGTTACATTTGTAGCCTGCGCTTTCCCACTCATGGCAGGCTCAATGCGGCTTACATGGGGCAATGGAGGGTTAAGTGACATGCCCAGAGTCACAAGGAGCTGCCTGTGCCTGAAGTGGGAATCAAACTCAGTTCCTCAAGACCAAAGTCCACCACCCTAACCACTAGGCCACTCCTCCACTGTTGCTACTATTTGAGATTCTACATGGAATGTTGCTATTCCACTAGCAACATTCCATGTAGATGTCGGCCCTTGCAGATCACCAATGTGGCCGTGCAGGCTTCTGCTTCTGTGTGTCTGACGTCCTGCACGTACGTGCAGGACGTCAGACTCACAGAAACAGAAGCCTGCGCAGCCTTCTACATGGAATGTTGCTAATGGAATAGCAACATTCCATGTAGAATCTCCAATAGTAGCAACATTCCATGTAGAATCTCCAATAGTATCTATTTTATATTTGTTACATTTGTACCCTGCGCTTTCCCACTCATGGCAGGCTCAATGCGGCTTACATGGGGCAATGGAGGGTTAAGTGACTTGCCCAGAGTCACAAGGAGCTGCCTGTGCCGGGAACTGGACTCAGTTCCTCAGTTTCCCAGGACCAAAGTCCACCACCCTAACCACTAGGCCACTCCTCCACTCTCCGAGCGCGAATCAGTCTCCAATCACTAGACCACACCCTCTTCCTGACAATATAACCCAGTCTGCTTCTTTATTGGTTTCATTCTGCTACAATGCAAAAGACGATTTATTTCTCATCTTTCTTTCTCCTTCTTTCCTAAAATGCAGGCAGTTTTCTCTTTCACCTCGACCCCTGTTTGTAACCATCTGCCAAGCACAGTTAGCCTCTTGCATGAATGGTGGCATTGATGTAGGTTTTGATGTTAATGCAATCTGCATTGCATTTAAATCACCTTATTACAATAATTTTGCATCATAATCAGCACAGTCAAACAGTACTGCAAAAATGCGCATGGGGAAAGACTGCATTCCCGGTTAACATGAACGTGTTACCCAGGGCTTTTTTTGAGGGGGTACTTGGAGGTACTGAGTACCGGCACCTTTTCCATTGTCTTCTAAAATTGACCCATGGTCCCCTAGTTTTAATGAAAGAGCTCAGGCTCTACACACCAATTCTGCCTTGTCACAGATTCTGTGGACTGGTTGCAGGGGGCTTGCAATTGTGGGGTGGGTCCCTTAGTGATCACCCCACCCTGAAGGGTGGCCTGGCATTAGAGAACCGGCACCTTTTTTGCTAGAAAAAAATGCACTGGTGTTACTACTACTACTACTATTTAGCATTTCTATAGCGCTACAAGGCGTACGCAGCGCTGCACAAACATAGAAGAAAGACAGTCCCTGCTCAAAGAGCTTACAATCTAATAGACAAAAAAATAAAGTAAGCAAATCAAATCAATTAATGTGTACAGGAAGGAGGAGAGGAGGGTAGGTGGAGGCGAGTGGTTAAAAGTGGTTACGAGTCAAAAGCAATGTCAAAGAGGTGGGCTTTCAGTCTAGATTTAAAGGTGGCCAAGGATGGGGCAAGACGTAGGGCTCAGGAAGTTTATTCCAGGCGTAGGGTGCAGCGAGACAGAAGGCGCGAAGTCTGGAGTTGGCAGTAGTGGAGAAGGGAACAGATAAGAAGGATTTATCCATGGAGCGGAGTGCACAGGAAGGGGTTTAGGGAAGGACGAGTGTGGAGAGATACTGGAGAGCAGCAGAGTGAGTACATTTATAGGTTAGTAGAAGAAGTTTGAACAGGTGTTACCCTAATGACACTTGAACATGCTTTGAGTTCAAAGGCTAAAGTTTAACCTGTTAATACCTGGTTTAGCATTAACCTTGTTCCGCCAATAGGCCCAGGGGTGTGCTGGTAAATTTTTAACAAGGGACTCTCTCTCTCTCTGGGCGTAGCCAGCCCTGCAATTTGGGGGGCCGGGGTGGATTGGGGAAGGCAACGCATGCCTCTCTCTCCCCCCCCCTCGTGCAAGCATGATAGGCATACTTTTGCTGGCAGAAAATAAATGGCTGCTACCAACTCCCCCCCCGCTGCTTGTTTTTGGTTCTGAGCAACATACTGGGACTTCTCGCACAAGCAGGAGAAGGTCCCAGCCTGCTGCTCAGAGCTACAAACAAGGAGCGGGGAGCAGTGGCAGTTTATTTGCTTGGCTGGCAGGGCTCAGCATCCCCACCAGCAAAGTAAAAGAGAATTCAGGAGGGGGGCTGAGCCCACATTTTGGGAGCCAGTTGTTAAAGTAGCCATGGAGGGCCCTACTTTAACAACCGGCTCCCAAAATTCTTAAAAACTTAACAACCGGCTCTTGTGAGCCTGTGAGAGCCTGCTCCAGCACACCACTGGTTGGACGGCTTCCTGGAGGAAAAAGCCATAGAATGTTATTGAATGGATGAGGGAATGCAGTATTTCTAGGATGGGCGGGACAAATTGCTTGTTCTTTTGGCCGCTGTCGGTGACAGGGTGCTGGGCTCGATGGACCCTTGGTCTGTCCCAGCATGGCGATGCTTATCAGATATTGGTGCAATGTAACCATGGGAGGGGGCCTACTTTAACAACCACCAGCTCCCAAAGTTCCTGCGAGCCTGCTCTTGCACACCACTGAATAGGCCCCACAAAATTATAAACTGGATAAAATCAGGACCAAGGATTCAAAAAGTTAAGAACAAATTTTTCTTATTCTTTTTGATATTTCCGTCCTGGCCTGATTAATATTTTGTGCAGGATAAGCTGCAGCCGAGCATGGCATGTGCTCCTCAGCTTGGCAAAGTGTCATTGTTCCATGGGTAAAGGCCAGCGATATGCCCCCTCCCTCCTGTTATTCAGCCTGGGGAGTCAACCAATGCAAAGCTGCTGACCACTGTGGGCAGATATTCAATGCCAGGCCTAATCTAGCCAGCTGCCATAAGAGATCCGTGTACTGGCCAATATTCAACTTAGGAGAAGCTTTCTCCTGCTTAGTGGACTAAAAATCACCATTAACCGGGTAACACGGTAACATAGTAGATGACAGCAGATAAAGACCTGTACGGTCCATCCAGTTTGCCCAACAAGATAAACTCATAAGCCCTGATGTTCAGACCGTGGGAGATAATTCCTAGTATCCTGTTTGCTTTTTTGGTCGCCACCACACACTGGGCAGAAGATATCAGTGTATTGTCTACAATCATACCTGGATATTTTTCTTGGGTGCTGATCCCTAAGGTGGACCCTAGCGTCAGGTAATTGTGACTTAGGTTATTCTTCCCAATGTGCATCACTTTGCAGCTATCCACATTAAATTTAATCTACCATTTGAATGCCCAGCCTTCCAGTTTCTTAAGGTCTTCCTGCGAATTTTTCACAGTCCGCATGTGTTTTAGCAATTTCAAATTCACAGATGGCACAAAACTATTCAATCTCCTCACTCGTCGTTCTGATTTCCAGATCATTTATAAATAGGTTAAATAGCACTGGTCCCAGTACAGATCCCTGCGGTACTCCACTATTCACCCTCCTCCATTGAGGAAAAATAGCCATTTAACCCCACCCTCTGTTTTCTGTCCAATAACCAATTCCTAATCTACAATAGAACCTTGCCTCCTATCTCATGACTCTTTAATATTCTCAGGAGTCTCTCACAAGGAACTTGTCAAAAGCTTTCTGAAAATCTAGATACACTACATCAACCGGCTCACCTTTATTAACTTGTTTATTCACGTCTTCAAAGAGATGAAGCAAATTGGTGAGGCAAGATTTCCCTTGGTTGAATCCATGCTGTCTCTGTCACATTACCTACATGTTCTGTAATTTTATTCTTTATAATAGTTTCCACTATTTTACCTGGCACTGACGTTACTACTACTACTAACGAACATTTCTAAAGCGCTACTAGGGTTACGCAGCGCTGTACAATTTAAACATAGAAGGACAGTCCCTGCTCAAAGAGCTTACAATCTAAAAGACAAGAGAACAATCTAAAGACAAGTGAACAATCTAGAGGACGAGTGAACAGTTAATCTGATAGGGTGGATAGATTGGGGCATTTTATATTTCTCGAGCGGTTAGGCGCCGAAGGCGGCATTGAAGACGTGAGGCTTACCAGTCTGTAATTTCCTGGATCACTACCTCCAGAAAGAACTCTATCTAAAGTTTTTAAATATATAAATAAATATATAGATAGATATAGCTCATCAGGACTGTAAACTTCATCCAGTACCAGAAGCTTATCATCGGTCTTTTTCTTTCTATAATTATCTATCTTGAATTTTAGTAATAATAGAACACTTATACTACTACTACTTAACATTTCTAGAGCGCTACTAGGGTTACGCAGCGCTGTACAGTTTAACAAAGAAGGAGATTACAATCTAATGGGCGAAATGTCAAGTAGGGGCAGTCCAGATTTCCTGAATAGAGGTATGATGGTTAGGTGCCGAAGGCGACATTGAAGAGGTGGGCTTTGAGCAAGGCTTTGAAGATGGGCAGGGAGGGGGCCTGGCGTATGGGCTCAGGGAGTTTATTCCAGGCATGGGGTGAGGCCAGGCAGAAAGGGCGGAGCCTGGAGTTGGCGGTGGTGGAGAAGGGTACTGACAGGAGGGATTTGTCTTGAGAACGGAGGTTACGGGTAGGAATGTAAGGGGAGATGAGGGTAGAGAGGTAGGGAGGGGCTGTAGATCGAGTGCATTTGTAGGTTAAAAGGAGAAGCTTGAACTGGATGAAGAATTTCTTCTCAAAAACATAGAGAATAAACTTCTGGCGTAGTGGTATGTTTCACCATCGGCTGCGTCAGGAAAGAAATTTCTGTGAAAACAATAACTTGCCATGAGCATTGCTTCCTCCAAAAACTTCATTTAACCAAACGTCCACAAAAAACCTTAAGATATACGTATGTAAAATCAGTACTCTTAGGCTCTTCATTGGACAGCATCACGTTTATAACAGTCAGCTATCCTATCATGACCGATGGTTTCTCACGATTGTCATCCAATCCAGCTCCTCATTTCAGGCTTCTTTTACAATGCCGCGTCTAGCGATTCCTGCATGATAAATGAGAGGAAGACGAGAGGGAACCACAAAAGTGGAGGAACACTCAATCCCTACGTGAGAAACAGTCAAGCAAAAGAAGGAGTAGGATGGGCTAGCTCTTTCCAAAAACCAAGGGAGACGACGTGCAGTTTTAAGTCTTTATTAAAAAGAGTCATCAAACGACTCGACACAGCTGCTGTGTTTTGACGCCTAAGCGCCCGCCTCAGGAGTCTTTGTGATGCCTCTAAGATATTGTACTAAAGAGTAAGGTTTTTGTACAAAAAGGCAAAGCTCGGAAAACAAATATCATAATCCCAATGTCGATAGCGATACTTCTAAAAGGCTGACGATTTGACTAAAACTTCAGCCTTTTAGAAGTATCGCTATTGACATTTGGATTATGATATTTGTTTTCCGAGCTTTGCCTTTTTGTACAAAAGCCTTATTTTAGTACAATATCTCAAAGGCATCACAAAGGCAAATAAGAAGAAGCCCATTCAATTCCTATGGACTTCCTCTCATTTGCTGTACGGGAATTGCTAGAGTGGTTTGGTAAAAGAGGCCCTTGGGTATGATTGTATCCAGTTCAAATATCCATCATGGTTCCTTATAATTCTATATACGTTCAATTTTTTGAGCAAGAAATGTTAATGTCAAATTATTTTCACAGGAATTTCTTTCCTGATGTAGCTGATGGTGGTGAAACCCAAGCGCTTTGTCAGAAGTTTATTCTCTGGATGTGCTGGGGTGGGGGAAGAAAGGTGAGAAAGTGTTGGAGGGATTGGGGGGGAAGTGTTGGAGGGGGGATTAGATTGTAAACTCTTTGAGCAGGGACTGTCTTTCTTCTATGTTTGTGCAGCGCTGCGTACGCCTTGTAGCGCTATAGAAATGCTAAATAATAGTAGTAGTAGTAGGATTGGGAGGTGGTACAACTGCAGCTCAAGTTTTTCATTTTTTAAAACTTTGGGCAGCGACTGTGCTACCATAGATTTTAGTTCCCTTAATGCTCGGTGACCCCTTCCCGAGGAAATCCTGTTCACGGGTTTTCTTATGCAGTTGTCCTTGCTGGGTGGATTTCTTTAGGACCTATTCATTGTCCCTTTGCCCGTTCAACTTGAATGCTTTTCCTTGTCTTCTGCGTGACTGGTCTATAAACAAGCTCCTGCCAGGGATTCAGCCCAAGGCTGTGAAGGATTTCAGCTGTCATCAACAGCTCCTTAACACAGATGATCTGCCATGATCAGACTCATTTAAGAGGTTGCTTTTGAGAGTAGTGATGTCATGAGCAAGTCAGTTGGTGTTGTGTCTACTCAAGGGAAGTTACCCTTCTCTCTTCTCCCCCCTCCCCCCAGCCTGCTGCTGGATGCTCCAGTTTTACCTGTCATTGCTGGGTCAGCAAATCCTTGCAAGCAATAGGACAACACACTGCAATGACAGATTTCATAGTTACGCTTGTTGACAGGCCCAGATGGCAACAAAAGGAGCAGAAACATTTCCTTGCCTGTTCTGGCTCATCCACTTCTTAGCTGCTGTTTGAAATCCATAAGCAGGACAGACAGAAGTGATAATTTGTTTAAAATAGTTCTTTGCAGAGGGACTTGTTCAAAGTGATTATTTTAATTGCTCACTTCTTTATGCTAATTTATTGAAATATTCAATGTTTTAAAACGTTTGCAGGCCATTTGCACTCTGCAATTCTCCCTCTGGCTCTCCAGCCACATATATTTTTGCTTTTAATCTCCAGTGCCTCCAGCCAAGCTTTATAGTGGCTGAGGATTGTTGCCAGAGACAAGGACACCAGGGGTGGCAGAGGTGGACAGGGGACTCCCTTTCCAATGCAGGGGCGTAGCCAGACACCCGATTTTGGGTGGGCCTGGGCCTAAGATGGGTGGGCAGAAGAACCCCACCCAGTCCTATAGGTGATTTGGTCTCTCCTTCTCTCGCCTGCATGCCATATGGTCTCAACATCCCCCTCTCCCGCATACCTTTTAAATAGCAGATTTTCACTGGCAGCGAGAAGCAACTAAGACACACTGGTCATGTTGGCCCTACAGCCTTCCCACTGCTGCAACTTCCTGTTTCCGCATAGGTGGGAATACATCAGAGTGAGGCTATGGGCCCAGTGTGAGCAGTACGTATCAGTCACTGCTTGCTGCAGGTGAAGATCTGCTATTTACAAGGTATGAAGGGACAGTTGTTGGGAGTTTTCAGCTAGTGGGGCTTCGTAATCCCTGCCAACCACATCATAGATGTGCTGCTACTGGGTGGGCCTGAGTCCAAGTGGGCGGGCCTAGGCCCACCTAGGCCTACCCTTGGCTACGCCACTGTCCAATAAGGCTGAGAGTATACTGCTAATGATGGTGTAGTGATATGGTGCACCAGCGCCCCCAGTGAGTGCCCATTTTAACCACCCCTTGAGTAGGGTCAGCCCAACCACTGGGCAGAACTAGGTTGTCACCTAGGGCAACAGCTTCTAGGAGGCAGCAAAGAGCAGCTCATAGTGTTTAGTAAGAGTGGCCCTCTTTCCGAAATAGCACGTCCTCTTCGCAAAGTCAGCATTCAGAGCCGAGTTCTACCTCTGATGTTTTTTGATCTTGTGCAAGTCCACTTCTTCTTTATAAGAACATGAGAATAGCCATACTGGTCATTCTGATGGTCCATCAAACCCAGTATCCTGTTTCCAACAGTGGCCAGTCCAGGTCACAAGCACCTGGCAAAATCCCAATAGTAGCAAGATTCTGGAATCTCAAAGAGTAACAAGATTCCAGAATCCCAGAGAGTAACAAGATTCCAGAATCCCAGAGAATAACTAGATTCCAGAATCCCAAAGAGTAACAAGATTCCGGAATCCCCAGAGAGTAACAAGATTCCAGAATCCCAGAGAGTAAAAGATTCCATTCTACTGATCCCAGGGACAGCAGTGGCTTTCCCCCATTTCTATATCAATAGCAGACTAGGTAGTAAATTAGACTATAAACTCTCTGCAGCAGGGACCTGCCTACTGGACCTGATCTGTAATTCATCTTGCGTACGGGGTTTTCAAAAGATGAGTAATTAAATGCAAGCAGAGGAATCAACAGAGGTCATCCACGTAGCCCAGGAACTTTAGATTTAATATAAACCGTGAAACCTTTTGACATTAATTCCTCCGAGATGACTTTCCCCTGGATATAAGGGGCTATGTTCAGATACCTGACCTAAAGATTAATAAACCACTGCATTGTAAGGAAGGACGAAGACATGTTTTCTAATTATGCCTAATCTAAACAGAAAAGAAAAAATACCCTCTACATTCTTAGTTCCTAAGCAATGATAGTCTTCACACTCGACTGGAGGAAATGTAATACATTATACATGTTTTCAATTCAGTGAAAATTTCTATTGGCAATGTGATAATACAGCCTGTTCTAGCACAGTGAACTATGTTCTACTTTTGATTTCCGAATTTCCCATTCAAAGGGCCTGCTGAACATTTCTATGAAATTCAAGAAGGTGGTCAAATGATGAATGACAGCAATTCTACTTAGATTAACGATGGGCCAAGATTAGACAAACTGATTTTTTTCTCAATTGGTATCATTTTCATTAAAATAAGGGTAATTCATAAGGGAGGTGTTTCATCCCTTTATCTTCTTGTGGTCCTTCTTGGAATCTTTTTCTAGTTCCATTCTATCCTTTTTGAGATGGGCAGCCAGAACTCCACATATTACTCAAGATGCAGCTGCACCAGGGACCTATGTAAAGGTATTATGATATTCTCAGTCATGTTCTCCATTTCTTTCTCAATCATCCCTGTAATCACTAATTGATCCTCTTGGAGGTGAAAGATAAACATTGTGAAGCTCATAGGGAGTCCATAGTTGCCGTAAATACAAATACCCTGCCTCCAAGACTAGTGAAAGACAGAACATTATCCAGTTCCATTCTTCACAGATAAGAACAGTTGATTTTCTAGAAAAGTTGCACATCTAAATGTCTGACTAGCTCACAAATTTGTGCACACAACGTACAGAATAAGTTTAGTTGCGTATGCAACTTATAGCAATAATTAGATTCTAATGGCCTTAACAACCAATTATTGGCTATAATTGGTGTTAATTTGTTAATTGGCAGTTGCCAGCATACTGCCCTTCGTTGATATTCTTAAGACATATGCAACTGCAAAGGGGGGGGGGGGGGGGGGGGGCGAGAACATGGGTGGGTCAGGATGTGTCAGAAGCAGTACTTGTGTAGTTTCAGAATACCAGTATTACGTGCCTAACTGCCTACGGTTAGTACGTAAATGCGGACCTTAAAACTAATATTCTATAACGTTATAGAACCTGCACTTACCCCACATTATCTTGACGTCTCACTTCCGGTGGTCTATTTGAGAATTACCCCAATATGCCAGACTCAGTACATGCACTGGGGAATATCTGAACTAAACAGTATTTACGAAGGGTGCTCTGGGCTGCGTGCTCTTTAGAGAATAGCGTTGCTACCACTTTGGGCATGAGGTCATAGCCTGCTGAAACCTGGTGTAAAGCCTGGTGCATAGTTGAGGGCACAACGCTGACATTCTGTAACACTGAGCCCAAATCCCCTTTTTGGGCTGCATACGAGACACTTGGGTGCACGGCGTTATAGGGTAGCATATAAGCAGATACACATGTAAGTCCAAATTAGTGCCAATTAATGTCAATAATATTAATGGCTCGTTAATTATTGATGAGTGCATCTTTTCCACGTGAGAGAGTGGGTAGATACATGGAATGCACTCTCGTGGGAGGTGGTGGAGACGAAAATGATGAAGGAATTCAAAAATGCATGGGATAAATACAAAGGAGCCTAAGTACATCGTATTTCCATACTGGGACAGACCGAAGGTCCATCGAGCCCAGCATCCTGTCTCCAACAGTGGCCAATCCAGGTCACAAGTACCTGGCAGATCCCAAAGAGTAACAACATTCCATGTAGAACCGCAAAGTGTAGCAAGATTCTAGAATTCTAAAGAATAACAAGATTCCATGCAGAATCACAAAGAGGAGCAACATTCCATGTAGAAACCCCAAAGAGTAGCAAGATTCCATTCAGAATCCCAAGTACATAAGTATTGCCACACTGGGACAGACCGAAGGTCCATCAAGCCCAGCATCCTGTTTCCAACGTGGCCAATCCAGGTCACAAGTACTTGGCAGAACCCCAAAGAGTAACAACATTCCATGTAGAACCGCAAGAGTAGCAAGATTCTAGAATTTCTAAAGAATAACAAGATTCCATGCAGAATTTCAAAGTGTAGCAACATTCCATGTAGAACCCCAAAGGGTAGCAGAATTCTAGAATTCTAAAGAATAACAAGATTCCATGCAGAATCACAAAGAGTAGCAACATCCATGTAGAACCCCAAAGAGTAGCAAGGATTCCATTCAGAATCCCAAGTACATAAGTATTGCCTACACTGGGACAGACCGAAGGTCCATCAAGCCCAGCATCCTGTTTCCAACAGTGGCCAATCCAGGTCACAAGTACCTGGCAAGATCACAAAAACAGTTCAATCCTGTTTAGAAGGGATGGATCCAAAGAACCTTAGGGAGATTAGGAAGCAACGCCGGTAATTGGGAAGCAAAGCCAGTACTGGGCAAACTTCTACGGTCTGTGCTCTGATCGAGATCGGACAGCTTCAGTTTCAGAAACTGGAAAACAAATAGCCAGTGCTGGGCAGCCTGATCTTGGCTGAATAGATTTGGATGGGCTGGAGTGGAGCTTTTCAGGGGCTTTGACGTTACTTCGGAAATTTTAGGACAGTGCTGGGCAGATTTCTACAGTCTGTGGCCTGAAAATGGCAAGGAGAAATCAAGACCAGATAATGAGTTTATCTTGTTGGGCAGACTGGCTGGACTGTGAAGGTCTTTATCTGCCATCATCTACTATATTAAATTTGGTGACCTATATAGAATCTTGTGGATACTATATACTACGTCAATGATTTTTTATTCTAATGTAAGCTGCTTTTGCACTTAGTTGTATTGGAATGCAATATATAAATTTAATAAACACATTTAAAAATAAATACATACAGTTTATGATACGATAGCACAGGAAGTATTAAGAATTAACAAGATAAAGACTGGCATTCTTTATAAAGAGCAATGGCAGCAAAGGCATGAAAACAAAATGCAAATAGCTCTCAGACTGGATCGGAGTGTTGGGATTCTGTTCACTTCCTGCCTTAGATACTGCAGAACTGATGGCCCCTCTTTAGTAAATATAGAGGCGCAAATATTCACACCTGGGAAAGGAGCAAACCCACATGGAACATTTGTTAAAACAGCTGTTAGCTAAATCTGAAGTATGAACAGTTTTTGACAATGTTCCTCACGAGAGATGACAAAGTCCCTCATGAAAGGTTCTGGGGAAATTAAAAAGTCATGGAATAGAAACCCGATGTCCTAATGTGGACCTGGGATCTGATTAGAAGATAGGAACAGCGAGAAATGTGGATCCCACCCCTAAATTTATGCCGCATATGATCTAATTAAATTTAACTAGTGCCAGTAATTGCTTGTTTAAAAGCCAATTATTGATGCTAATTATTTATTTATTAGGATTTATTTACCAGCTTTTTGAAGGAATTCACTCAAAGCGATGTACAGTAAGCATAAATCAAACATAAAGCAATAGACAATTACAGCAGTAAAATATTCAAATAACAATACAAAGTATGGCATAGGATACTAACAATGTCAACACAATACGGTAAGAGAACATTTTAATAGACAGCATAGGGTATAAGCAAAGATGGAAACTTATAGATAGGTAAGAGAGTAAGAGGAGTTAGAAAGTAAGGTGACTAATTTAAAGAAAGCGCACATGAGGTCATAGAGATGGTTAAATATTATCTCAGCTAGAATAGGAGTGGATAAACATGTCCTGTTGCAGTCTGGTGCAGCCCGTGTCACTCCTTGTTAGGGTTACCATAGTCCGGATTTACCCGGACATGTCCTCTTTTGATGACACATCCGGGCAAACGGGCGGGTTTTGCCAATCTGCCCGTTTGTCCGGATTTCTGGACAAACGGGCAGATTGCTAGCCTCCCCTCCCCTTACTTACTACTGCCCTGGTGGTTAGTGACCTCTTCCGCCTTCGGGGCAGGAAAGAGCCCCCCTCTTCCTGCCTGGAGCGCTGCCCTGCATGCATCCTTCCTGTTGGTGATCTCCGGCGCCGAGTTCAAAATGGCCGCCGAGAATTGAAGTCTCGTGAGACTCCAGGCAGGAAAGTGGGGGCTCTTTCCTGCCCCAAAGAGGTCACTAACCACCAGCGGCAGTAGTAGAGGTAAGGGAGGGGGGGTGACGGGGAGGGGGTGACCGTGGTGTGTGATAGGGGGAGGGAAACTTGACAGGGGCGGGGCAAGGGTGTGAAAGGGGGCGGAGCATGTGTCCTCCTTTTGGGGGGACAAAATATGGTAACCCTGCTCCTTGTGTGTGTGAGTGAGACTAACAAGTTAGTTACTTCTTCCATTAAAGGCCTGGTTGAAGAACCAAGCTTTCACCTGCTTCCTGAAGTAGAGATAGTCTTGTGTTAAAAAGAGCCTCTCAGGAGTGTATTCCAGAGTGTGGGAATTGATATTGAAAGTGATTTAATCACCTCTGTGGATTCAAAGCCAATGGGAATTGCAAGGCGAAACTCTTGCACTAAGTGGAAAAAATGCACTGGCGTATAGGGTGTAATAAGAGGAGACAAAGCAACATAGCAACATAGTAGATGACAGCAGATGAAGACCTGTAGAGTCCATCCAGTCTGCCCAACAAGATAAACTCATTACACATGGTATGTGATACTTCATATGTATACCTGGTCTTGATGTGTCCTTGCCATTTTCAGGGCTTAGACCGCAGAAGTCTGCCCAGCACTGTCCTTGTTCTCCAACTTCTGAAGCTGAATCTATCCAGCCAGGATCAGAGCACGGATTGTAAAGGTTTGTCCAGTACTAGCTTTGCTTCCTAATTACCGATGTGGCTTTCTAATCTCTGCTAAGCTTCTTTCAAATTGAGCCTTCAAAACAGGATTCCTTTGTGTTTACCCCATGCATTTTGAATTCTGTTACCATTTTCATCTCCACCACCTCCCGCGGGAGGGAATTCCACATATCCACCACCCTCTCCGTGAAAAAGTACTTCCTGACAGTATTCCTGAGTCTGCCCCCTTTCAACCTCAATTCATGTCCTTTAGTCTCTGGAAAAGGCTTGTTTGCAGATTAATACCTTTCAAATATTTGAACATCTGTATGTATGGATGTTGGTTAAGAGTCTTAGGAGCCAATATTAATATCTTAAGCTGGATTCTAAAGGCAACAGGAAGCCAACAGCACTGGATCAGGAAAGGGGTAACATGATCACATTTCCTTGCATGGAACTGTAAGTAAATAGGAGTATTTTGAACAGTCTGTAAACCCTTAAGCCAGTGGCGTAGCCACAGGTGGGCCTGGGTGGGCCTCGGCCCACCCAGTTAGGGATCAGGCTCACCCAACAGTAGCACATGTTTAGCGGTAGCTGTTGGGGACCCCAAGCTCTGCCAGCTGAAGACTTGCCACTGATGGTAACAAAAACACTGCTCTCCATGATACTGCCACCCGCACATGCTCAGTTTTCAGCGCATGCCTGCTGCAGACTGCCAAGGTGGAGAGAAGCAGTTTCCCGCAGCTGAGATTTATTTTGGTGTGTGTGTTTGGGTGGGGGAAGAACACTTGGTGCCCACCCACTTCTTGCCTGGGCCCACCCAAAATCTGCTGCCTTGCTACACCCCTGCCTTAAACTGATAGCTTGGAAGCCCCACATAAGTGGCATTTGAGGAATCAAGTCTGGTAATAATTAAAGCACGTACTAAGGTTAAATAAGCAGAATCATCTAGAAAAGACTGCAGGATACGAAGACGATGTAAGGTCATAAAACAAAGTCAAAACCGTACAAAACATTTCTTTACCTATTAACTTTCATAAAACTAATGCAGGCATGCTAAAATGTGAAACGTTAGGCCTTAGAGGCCTAGTTCGGTCCTTAGAGCTGAAAATCAGTGCTAGAATCTGAACTTTTCTTCCCTGCTCTTATGCCATCCACTTTTAGGCTCTTAGAGGTGGGTGTTTAGTGAAACCGGAACAAAAATTTAGGAACTCAGCCCTAGTATATTTTCAAAAAGCACAGAGGCAAGGGGTGGAAGCAAAACCAAGTCCGAATGACCAGCCCAAACTTTTTCAGTGCTCTTACCTCCTGCTCGGCTGGTCATTTGGACTTGATTTTGCTTCCACCTGCTATGCTTTCTTCTTCTCTGTGGAAGGTGTGGACTCCCCTCCCAATTCAAGAGCCTCATAAACCCTTTGAAAATTGACCCTTTGATCTTTAGTCTCCAATTCATGGTGTCCCAACCAAAGTTATATTTCACCATACACCTAGAGATCATCACTTTCAATTTGCACACAACCATCCATCCAAATATTCAACCTCTCCAACCCTTCTGATCATTCAACTCCCAGCCATATATAAAGATTAATATCTCCTACATCAATTAAATGGTCATTCCCTATTTCTGAAAAATCTTTGACAATAGTGCTAAATAAATATTAGAAAGAAGCAAAAGGCAAGTTTCCCTATGGAGCATCATGTTCAGCTGAACAGAGCGTAGAACACGCGGGTGTAAATGTCTACGGAATCAACTTCAAATTATGTACATTTATCTTTCAAATCCTAAATGGCACAGCTCCAGACTATATGGTACCATTAATAAACTTACCTCAAAGAAACACTAAATACGAGGCAAGAAACTATCTCAGACTACACCCCCCAAATCGCAAAAAAAGTGATCTACAAAACTGTCCACGTTGCAGACTTCACTTACCCAGGAACCAAACGGTGGAACTCCTTACCACCCAAAAGTAAAAATATACAGGAACTAGCCGTTAAGCCCATAAAAACGGGCGAGATTTCCAGCAACCCTCCTCGCCGCCGCTCCCTCCCCCCTCCGTGCCGGGCCCCCTGCACTGCCCTGACAGCGCCTTTCACCTCCGTGTGAAAGCACTGCAGGCAGTAGCACATCGCTCTGCTGCTGCCTGCAGCGCTTCCACACAGAGGTGAGAGGCGCTGTCAGGTCAGTGCAGGGGGCCGATGCGGAGAAGGGCAGGAGCGGCGGTGGGGATGGGGGGGAGGGTGGATGTTGGTGCGCGCGATGTTCGTTTCCAGGCGGCAGCGTCCGACAGTGACTGCGGCTCCGTTTCCCTCTCTGTTCCGCCCTCTGACATCATCACGTCTTGACGCGAGGGCGGGACAGAGAGGGAAGTCTCTACTGCGCATTTGCAGGTGAGTCGGTCACTTGCCGTTTATATGTTTGATATACTAGATTCCGCAAAATCCTCAAACAAACTCCCAAAGAACGGCCATTGGTTATTACTCTATTTATCATTAACTTTCTCTTTGCTTCATGTACAATTTCTCATTCATAATAGATTTTCTAAATGTTATCCATAGCTATCCCAGTATGGTTATGATACTGTATTGTAAAATTGGATTCTTACAACAAATTACTTTCTTATGTATTATTCTTTGTTATGTATCCTATACTGTTTATTGTAAGCCACATTGAACTCAAACTTGTTTGGGATAATATGGAATATAAATGTCACAAATAAATATATACAGGTAGTTTTCTTGGGAACATTCCCAGCTTCCCCTATGAGAAGATGTTCAAAATCCATGGGTTGCAAATACTGTTAGATTTTGAGTGTCCATGTTGTTTTGAAAATTGCCCCTATAACGAACTGGAAGTCTTGTACTAGCTGGATTAGAAAAGAATTCTTTAATCCTAGTACTGCTTTAAATGCTTTTGTAAGAAGATCAAATTATGTTGCCAGAACTATTTGTGCTGCATTTAAGAAAGAAAAAAAAAAAGCACACACAAAATGTAATCTACAGAAACATAAAAACCAAATAGCTGAAAATGTTCAGGTAGAAAATTCTTTGTACTTGCTGAGTTTGCAATTCACTCGTCCTCCCTCCGCCCCACCTCCGTTAAATGCTTCTGAATAAAATTACATTGCCTATTTCTAGGACTGTTGGTTTTAAGATTGCTATGAAAAAAGAAAAAAACAATCACTTTAAATCACAGCTGGATCACATCCACTTTGTTTCCTCAACAGAAATGGCAACTGAAGTAAAGCAATGCACATTGCTCTCAAATGTTGGAAGTCTACAGTTGTCCGTCTGGCCTGCCCCGAAATAAAACCAACTCCTTCCTTCTAGGTTTTGCCTAGGCTCTGATCCAAACTAAGACTGTTGGACCTTAGCCATGCTTTTGGGCATTTTGGGTTTTAAACCTCAGTTCTTGCTCTTGAAATTCACAAAAGGACCTTAGCGTAGTCACTAAGGGATTCTTTTGCCAAGCTGCATGAAAAAAAGGCTCTGTGCTATTTATTTTCTTTATTTAGATTTTGCTCACACCGTTTCCAGTAGTAGCTCATAAGTACATAAGTAATGCCATACTGGGAAAAGACCAAGGGTCCATCGAGCCCAGCATCCTGTCCACGACAGCGGCCAATCCAGGCCAAGGGCACCTGGCAAGCTTCCCAAACGTACAAACATTCTATACAATCAAGCCATTGTGACATCACTAATGAGTGGCTCTTATTGGTGGAATGAGCCACTATGACATCACAATAGGTTAAATCACTGCTTATGTAATAAAAGTGAGCCAAGTAGAGGACATAAGTACATAAGTAATGCCACACTGGGAAAAGTCCAAGGGTCCATCGAGCCCAGCATCCTGTCCACCACAGCGGCCAATCCAGGCCAAGGGCACCTGGCGAGCTTCCCAAACGTACAAACATTCAAGGTGAGTTACATTCAGATACTCTGGATATTTCTCTGTCCCAGGAGGGCTCACAATCTAAGTTTGTACCTGAGGCAATGGAGGGGTTAAGTGACTTGCCCAAGATCACAAGGAGCAGCAGTGGGATTTGAACTGGCCACCTCTAGATTGCAAGACTGGTGCTCTAACCACTAGGCCACTCCTCCACGGGGACTTTTTCCTGCACGCCGGGGCCCTTTTTACCACAGCGGGTAAAAAAGAACTCTTACTGCATGGCCTTGTGGCTGGGAGCCCATTGAGGTGGCGATAAGGGCTCCCGCGCCAACCCGGCAGTAATAGGGCAGTGCGTGGTGTTGCCAGTTTACCATCGGGTTATTGGTGCACAAGCCTTTTCTGGGTTTTCTTTTCCCCCAGAAATGGCATGCACTTGGGGCGGGGCTACCTCCGGCGGTCGCATTGGGCCGGCAGTAGTTCCGGAACAGTGAGCGGTAAGCCCACGTTGGGCTTACCGCCGCCCTGTAAAAGTGTCCCTAAATGTTAAGCTTCTTAGCATGTAGCGCACACTAAGCTTTAGCATAAGAGCCCCCAAATTTGGTAATATTTATGCTGTGGTACGTCAAAATACAGGATCCTAAAAGGCGCCGAAAACCTGGGTGCTAAGCTAGTATTTTATAATGACAGAGTTGCACAACAAACCTGTTACAGGATACTGGTGTAAGTCCGCAGATATGCACCAAATTTGAGGCGCAACAACCCTTCCATATCTCCAGCTGGCGTAAATGGTGGCGCCTGAAAGCAGCAGTTGGGTGCGTAAGTGTAACTATTCTATAAAGTGTGCCCAGGAATAGTCGGAATGCCCCTGACATGCCCAGGCCCCTCCCATGTTAACACCCCATTTGCACTAGCGCATGAAAGAAGTTAGGTGCGCTGTTTATGGAGTAGAGTGTAAGAGGGCGTTTTTCAGACTGCGGAAGTTAGCCCTGCTGTCTCCCGTGGTCACTGCTAAACCCGGATATTCAATGCCAGTGGCATTGAATAACCGGTTTATTTTCGGCTGGTTTATTTATTTATTTGTTAAATTTGTATCCCACATTTTCCCACCTATTTGCAGGCTCAATGTGGCTTACATAGTGCCGGAAAGGCGTTCGCCAACTCCGATGTGAACAAATACAAGGTGATGCTGTGGTGAAATAAGGTTCATGTAGAACAGACACACTCGGGAATCGTAGAGCGGAAGAGTTATGTTATGTCCATTACGTGCTTTGGTTTCATTGTGTTGCAGACTTCAGACATTTAAGTTGGATCGGTAGGGTAGGCCTTTTTAAACAGGTTGGTTTTTAGTGATTTCCGGAAGCTTAGGTGGTCATACGTTGTTTTCACGGCTTTTGGTAGTGCGTTCCACAGTTGTGTGCTTATTTAGGAAAAACTGGATGCATACATTGATTTATATTTAAGTCCTTTGCGGCTTGGGTAGTAGAGATTTAGATATGTTCGTGTTGATCCGGATGTGTTTCTGGTTGGTAGGTCTATGAGGCTTGTCATGTATCCCGGGGCTTCGCCAAAGATAATTTTATGAACCAGGGTGCAGATTTTGAAAGCGATACGTTCTTTGATTGGGAGCCAGTGCAGTTTTTCACGGAGGGGTTTTGCACTTTCAAATATGAGCCTGGCTGCCGTGTTTTGGGCGATCTGAAGTTTCTTTAAGGTTAAAAGAAAGTCCGGCTATGTTGACATTCAGTCTTATCCGGTTAGCTTTCTAACCTGCCAAAGATATTCCACGTATTCACGTGGCCAAATCTAGCCACTAAAGTGGGACTGAAAATTGGCAGCTAGCCGGTTATGTCGGCCAATATACTGTCTTCTGCTAGCCGGTGATATTCAGCATTAGATAGCCGGCTATCCCCAGCTGAATATCGCCGGATAGCCGGTTATGGGGCATTTAACCGGCCAAGTGCCGATCCTGGCTGGTTAAATGCTTTTGAATATCGGGAGAAGTCTTTTATGCACATGACTGCAACTTAGTACCAATTAGTATTGTTAATGCTAATTATTGGTCTCTAACACCAATTATATGCCAGTTTAGTGCCAATTAGTTTATGTTATGAGCATAATTGGCACACCTAACTTTGAGGACAATTTCTAGAATTTGGGGACAGTAGAAATGTGAGGAAGAATTGTTCGGAAATGTCCACGTAGCAGGACTGTTTCAGAGTACACGGCTTGCATGAACCCCAGAAGGGAGATGCCTGCTCAAGGAATCTGATTTTCCTGAGCTGATAGAAAATTGACAGAGGCAGGTGGCACCTTATAGGCTAATCAATCTCTTGAGTCTTGAGCTTTTCAGGACCAGAGATCTAGGGGGATGGGGTGTGGGAGCAGCCATGTTGGCAACCTGTGTTGGCTTCCTTTAAAAATATGAGGACGCTCCATGAAACTAACAACAAGCGGACTGAAAACGAAGCAGTGCAATCTGTTACTGGACGACCTGGTCAAACCAAAAGAAGTTCCTGGAGGAAAAGCACATGAAAATATTAGCCAAATTGACTGGGGAAAGTCATTGCTTATGCTTATCATGATCTACCTTTTTGGGATCTGCTGTCTACATGTGATCCAGTCTGGCCACTAGTGGACACAGGATCACATGTAGACTCAATGGACCGCGATTTCACTCAGCAAGACTCATCTTAGGCTCTTATGCGCCAAATGTTTTTGGATTCTCGTAGAGATAAACATGACAACCCCCAGTCATCACTAGAAACAAAACTTCTGAAGAAGAAACATTTGAAATTGCAGGACCGTACACCGCTTTTGGACACATCACACAATGGTCAAATTTTAATTCATCTTTGTGCCGTTAATCTGAAAGATTACGTTGATAATTCAGTCCGAAGGGCAGTATTTTTCACTGCATGAGTCTACTTCAATTGTCTTTGAAACATGTTCAGAGAGGATAATGAAGAACGACAAGATAACATGGTAGATGATGGCACAGAACAACTGAAATGACCCACCTAATGTGCCCATTAGATGATTAAGGCTGTAACTGCAGCTTAGTGCAGGCTACTCACCCAGGCAATATGGATGTGTCTGAGACTTTGTGGCTATAGGGGTTTCTGAGCAGCAGTTTGTGGCTTGGAGAGTAATTTTACCTTCAAAGAAATATCCAGGAATATACTAGATTCTGCAAAATCCTCAAGTCGTTCCTATTCAAACAAACCCTCACAAAGAACAACCATATCGCAAACAATTAATTATTACCTGAATTGGTTATTACTCTATATACCATTAACTTTCTCTTTGCTTCATGTACAATTTCTCATTCATAATAGATTTGCTAAATGTTAATATCCATAATTATCCCAGTATGTTTATGATACTGTATTGTAAAATTGGATTCTTACAACAAATTAATTACTTATGCATTATTCTTTGTTATGTATCCTATACTGTCTTGTGAAAGGTGGTATATAAATAAATCAATAAACACAGTGACAAAAAGACGTGCACTCGTACTTCACTTTAGTTTAGCTGTATTTTGGGCGGAGTTCGGATGGAGTGAGATCAGGCTCCAAATGAAGGCTCCCAAAACCATAGTAACATAGTAGATGACGGCAGAAAAAGACCTGCACGGTCCATCCAGTCTGCCCAACAAGATAAACTCATATGTGTATACCTGACCTTGATTTGTACCTGCCTTTTTCAGGGCACAGACCGTACAAGTCTGCCCAGCAGTATTTCCCGCCTCCCAACCACCAGTCCCGCCTCCCATCACCGGCTCTGGCACGGACCGTATAAGTCTGCCCAGCACTATTCCCCGCCTCCCAACCACCAGTCCCGCCTCCCACCACTGGATCTGGCACAGACCGTATAAGTCTGCCCACCACTATCTTCGCCTCCCAACCACCAACCCCTCTTCCCCCACCTGCTCCGCCACCCAATTTCGGCTAAGCTTCTGAGGATCCATTCCTGCTGCACAGGATTCCTTTATGAATCTGCAGCCTAAATTCGCCACTCAGTTTCAGCTGAAATCAACCCCCACTCCTCTCTCCCATGACTAGACAGAGCCTTTCTTCCCCCTCCCCCCCCCGGACTAGACAGAGGTCTCCTCCCAAACCCACTCATGAGTCCCTTCCCCGGGCCTACCCTTAACTCTGAAGTTCCAGTGGCAGCCATTCTGAGGGCGGAAGGAGTGACTGGGGATCGCTCCCGCCCCAGTTAGGCCACTAGATCACCAGGGTTTTAAGGTAGGCCCAAGAGGGGGAGGAAGCTCCTGTGTGGGGAGGGGGGGAGGTAAGGATGGCTCTTCCTGTTCAGGGAGGGAGAAATGGAGGGATGAATATGGATCCTCCAGGGAGAACGGGAGAGACACAGCCCGACATTTTGGTTTCAGCTGAAAATGTACTGTTATGTTTGGCGGAAACTGAAACGAGGTGGAATATGGATTTTGAGCCGGTTTCGCTGCTGAAACTGAAATAATTTGGTTGGCCTCTAGTTTTAAGCAGGTGTAAATATCTGTGACCTCATTTTAATTGTGATTTCTGCCAAATTTGTGCTGCCACTTTATTAACAGAAATAGATGCCTTATGTGGATTTATAAAACAGGCTTATCAATAGAAATAAAACAAAATAAACCCTGGAAAAGAAAATAAGATGATACCTTTTTTATTGGACATCACTTAATACATTTCTTGATTAGCTTTCAAAGGTTGCCCTTCTTCGTCAGATTGGAAATAAGCAAATGTTGGTGGATGACAGTATATATAAGTGAAACATCAAAGCATTTCCGTGACAGTCTAACAGGATGGGGGTGGATAGGTGAGAGACGGGAAGAGTCCGGTGGATGAGATATGCATGGAGACAGGAGGGTGACAAAGCAGTACAATTTTATGGTTTATAATGGGCTAGAAAACCCAGATCTTTGTTAAAACAAGCTAGAAATAGCTGCCTTTTTGTCCTCTCAGCTCTGGTGATCTCTTGGAAAATTATGCTTTCGGTGTGCTCAGGATAGGGCTCAACAGAATGGAAAATATACTTTCCAGTCCATTAAGCATAGCCTCTTGTCTGCAAACTTTGGAAGGGTGCAAAAACCTTACCTACAGAAGGAAATGTCAGCAGGACAGTGATAAGCATTCTTCCACTGGCTGGAATAGCCCTTACTTTGCAGGATGAGAAAACAAAAGCGCAGTCGGTCTATGACGATTTGTTGCGCGCTGGGACACGCAGAAGAGAGACCTAGGCCAGGTCACAGCGTTTTGCCTCATTAGGAACAGCTGTGCTGGATGGGTCAAGGGCTTCTTAAGCACCGATACATAAAAACAGCTGGTAATTCAGTCAAGTTAACCTTATTTCACAGACCTGCGACTAGGTCAATGAAGCAAATTAATTAGAAAGTGCTTCAAATGGTTGTAAAATAATGAATGAAAAGAATACAGCCGTTAAGTACGGAGTCGCAGACCCTGGTACTTACATTTCTTTGGTCTGCTTCTAATTAAGCCATATCCGCCAAGGGCTGGATTATACAATGCCACACTTTTTAATTAAGCAGCATCTTCGGTGGCGATGATGGATGGAGCTAATTCATCTAAATTCTAATTTCAAGCGAGATGTTTTCATTTCAAGTTAGACACCTAATTACTTGGCCTGAGCCCAGAGTATTTGTCGGGGTTTTTTTTTTTTTTGAAAGAGATTGTTTTCCGCATTGCTTTTCGGTAAAATGCTAATACCATTGTAGAGCTGCAAACTTCTGTTATTCTATGGGAAAAAAAAAAAAAAGAAAGAAAATCCATTGGCATATCCAGTAATTATTGGGCTGGTGCATCCAGCTTGTTGACACATCTGGAGCGCTTAAATTATTTGCACCTCGATTCATTTTTCAATTTGCAATTCATTTTCTCCCAATTTGAACACCACATACATATAAACTGAAGTCTGTTGTTTTAATACTGTTGAGAAAACTGTCTCCATATTAATCCAACTGTATATTCTAAAGTCTGCTGGGATTAAATGGGTTAAAGACCTTCTAAATTACCTACTCGTTCTTACTGATGAGCTGTGAATACTTCCCTGCATTTGTGTAGGGCATGTAATGCCTAGAGACAGGTGAGTGATGTAGATCAGATTACACTAGTTTCCAGGTTCAGACCAAGGATCCCTGATGCCATAAGTGAACCTGCCTCCTTCAAGGGTGGCTCAAAATCCTAATCTAAAATAATACCCAGACTCTTCACTAAGTACAAAAACTGAGATTGAGTCCACTAGGGAAAGGGGAAAGGGATTTGGACTTATATACCGCCTTTCTGTGGTTTTTCCAACTACATTCAAAGCGGTTTACATATATTCAGGTCCTTATTTGTACCTGGGACAATGGAGGGTTAAGTGACTTGCCCAGAGTCACAAGGAGCTGCAGTGGGAATCGAACCCAGTTCCCCGGGATCAGAGGCCGCTGCACTAACCACTAGGCTACTCCTCCACTCATTCCACCAATAAGAGCCAACCTCATCAGTGATGTCACAATGGTTTGATTGCCCGATACTTGGCTCACTTCTGATATTGTGATAAGGGAAAGGGAAATGATATACCGCCTTTCTGAGGTTTTTGCAACTACATTCAAAGCGGTTTACATATATTCAGGTACTTATTTTGTACCAGGGGCAATGGAGGGTTAAGTGACTTGCCCAGAGTCACAAGGAGCTGCAGTGGGAATCGAACCCAGTTCCCCGGGATCAGAGTCCGCTGCACTAACCACTAGGCGGTGCATCACCTTACCTTACTCTAGTGAACACCAGCATCTCATAAAGATAACATAAGAGCATAAGGATAGCCATACCGAATCAGACCAATGGTCCATCTAGCCCAGTATCCTGCTTCCAACAGTGGCCAATCCAGGTCACAAGTGCCTTGCAGAAACCCAATGAGTAGCAACATTCCAGAATCCCAAAGAGTAATTAGATCTCAGAATTCCAGAATAGTAGCAAGATTCTGGAATCCCAAAGAGTAGCAACATTCCATGCTACCCATCTCGGGGGCAAGCAGAAGGCATTAGATGAAGTTAAGAGGAAACAGGCTTAGGAAGAATCAAAAGAAAATAGTATTTATTTGTTGCATTTGTATCCCACCTATTTGCAGGCTCAATGTGGCTTACATTATGCCATAATGGCGATCGCCATTACCGGAATGAGAAATACAGAGTGGTATTGCATTAAAGTTCATAAGTGACAGAGTAATTTAAGCAGTCAGGTATAGAGAGTTCATTTCCGGAATGAGAAATAAAGTGGTACTGCGTTAAAGTTCATTTCACGGAAAGGCTGGTGGATGCGTGAAATGGCCTCCTGGTGGAGGTCGTGCAGATGGGAACTGTGTCAGAATTTAAGAAAGCGTGTGACAGGCATGTGGGATCCCTTAGAAAAGGAAACGTTTGTGCTTGCTGAGAAAGGGTAGATTGGATGGGCCATTTGGCTCTTATCTGCTGTCATGTTTCTATGTTAATTAGCATTAACATCAATTATAGCCAATAATTGTTAACATCAATTAGCTGCTAATTATTCAGATAAGTTATGATAATATGATGATGGGATGTCACAAATTAATCTAATGTTCCACATAGAATAAAGTGAAACATTATAACATTTCCTAAATAAGAAAACCTTCAACTGCCTACAACGTAGCTTGCAATTGTTTTCAGCTCTTACGCTTAAAGGTAAGGTGTTCCAAAATTTAGCTGCTTGAAAACCTAAAGATGATGTAAGAACAGATTTCTATTGAATTTTGGACGGAAAGTCAAAGCTAGATGTTCAGTTGAACGGGTCATTCTGTTTTTAGACCCGTAACTCAGGGCGTAGCCGGACAACAGATTTTGGGTGGGCCTAGACGAGAAGTGGGTGGGCAAACAAGTGTTCTCCCCTTCACCCACTACAAAAACAAAAATCTCAGCTGGCGGGGAAAACGCTTCTTTCTACCTTAGCAGTCTGCAGCAGGCACGCGCTGAAAACTGAGCATGCGCAGGTGCTGGTATCATGGAGAATAGCTTTTTCATTACCATCAGGGGGAAGTCTTCAGCTGGCGGAGCTTGGGATCCCCACCTGCTACCGCTAATACGTGTTCTACTGTTGAGTGGGCCTGATTCCTAATTGGGTGGGCCCCGGCCCACCCAGGCCCACCTGTGGCTACGCCACTGCCGTAACTGACACTTTTCTATAACCTGGGTGTTTTTCTTTGCCTGCTAAGCGTAAAATTGTGCCTGCAAGTTTATTGGGGGGGCTTGGGGGGGGGGGAAGAGAAGCTCTGTCTAGTCGAGGGGGGAAGGGAGTGGATGCTGTTTGGGGCCAGACCAGTTGCAGTTTTCTACACCACAAAGCAGGTATAATTGTACCTGGGTAGTTTTGCCAGAGTCATTTTCAAAGTGAGCTTATTCACGTAAATTTGCTTTGGAACTTGGTATACAAAATTAATCCTTAGTTTTGTGATGCTACACACCTAAGACACGATGGAGGTGTCTTCTAGTCCAGCAGATAAAAGTTTGATAACACCTTCTTGCTTACAAGGTTCACAAATTTCCTCTCCAGCACAGCGTCTATCGTAGCCTTTTCCTGCACATGGCACCAGCAGAAAGCGTCTTTCCTGCGCATTTGCAAAGTCTGAGTCTGCTGTAAACCTTTGAGGGTCAGTATTCAAAGCTGGGGTGGCATCATTGACATCAGTACATAAGTATTGCCACACTGGGACAGACCAAAAGTCCATCAAGCCCAGCATCCCGTTTCCAACAGTGACCAATCCAGGTCACAAATACCTGGCAAGATCCCAAAAAAGTTCTACACATTTTATGCTGCTTATCCCAGAAATAAGCAGTGGATTTTCCCCCAAGTCAATTTAATAATGGTCTATGGACTTTTCCTTTAGGAAGCCGTCCAAACCTTTTTTAAACCCCGCTAAGCTAACTGCCTTCACCACATTCTCTGGCAATGAATGACTACCTGGATAAGTAGTGCTCACTGGGCCCAGTCAGTGATGTTCAGTGAATTAGCCAGATAATGCCGCTGAATGTCATGTGTGATCGCCTCGACACTATCCGAGTGGCACAGCTGAGGCGGATAAAGCAAAAAAAAAAAAAGGAGGTAAAAACCCTCACGATACCGTGAGATAGAGAACCAAACAAAAGTGAGGAAAAAGACGCTTTATTGTATAAAAACGACCCGACACGTTGGTAACTGAATACACGTTATTTTAGAAGAGAGGAGGCTCTTTTGTGGCAACGCCATTTCAAATCAGTTGGTAACTGAACATATGCTATTCTAGAAGAGAGGAGATTGTTCAAGACCCCTGAGGTAGGCCTTAGGGCTGAAACATGGCCGTGTCGGGTCGTTTTTACTACTACTACTACTATTTAGCATTTCTATAGTGCTACAAGGCGTACGCAGCACTGCACAAACATAGAAGAAAGACAGTCCCTGCTCAAATACAATAAAGCGTTTGGTATCCTAACTTGGTTTTTCCTTTTTTTTTTTGGTTCTACAGCTGAGGCGGAGCCAGAAATAATCCATGTACCACTGATATTCAGTGCCGGATAACCATCTGGGCAAGTTAGGACAGCAAAATAACCTTCGGCAGCCACTGAATATCCAGTCCCAGGTATTGCCCGGCGCTTAATTTCTGGTTATAAACTACCCTCAAACAGCCAGTATTTTAACACATGCTGACCATGGTGAGTTAAATATACCCCTTGGGATTCCCAGGGACAGTGGAAGGGAGCATAACCAGGGATACAGGAGCTGTAGCCTGGAGTGCTGCAAGCAGGTCAGGTTTCAGGTTATCCATCATGAACATGCATGAGATAGATTTGCATACAATAGAGACAGTATCCATTACAGATCTCTGTCATACATATGCCATTAGGGATATCCGGATAACCTGGCCTGTCTGCAGCACTCCAGGCCTGAACTCCTGCATCCCTGGCATAGAGCATCTGAAGTACAAGCCAGAGAAATAATTCGGAAACAGCAGAAGGAGCAGCTGAAATCCCTCCCCCCCCCCCCAACCCCACACACACTTTCTGCCAAGTGAGTGGCATTTAATATGTTTCTCTGCATTGCACCATCTGCCCCACCCTAAGTGTGGCCCTGGGAAGAGTGTTGATACTGGCCGTGGGTTCAATCGCTCACAATAATCTTGAAAAAGGAGGGCACAATACTTGGGATTTTTTTCAGGTTTTACAATCATTCTAACCAAATTCATTAATCAATTTGTACTTGGCATTATTAACAAAAAAAAAAATCACCCTTATTGTACCTGAATAGTGACAAATCATAACGTAGGATTAAGGCCTTGGAACGACAGATCAGCTGTTAATGTGGATTAATGCATCTTAACGATGTTTGCAAAGAGGTAATTAAGATCTGTAGCAAACCTCACTGCTTGTCACTCGGTGACGTGCTACTAATTCCTAATCAAGTGACTCCTGCCAGCTAGTTTTCAGCAAATTATTTAAGAAAGGGCTCACAGGAGCCCCCCTTTCAACAGGTCAACTGTTGTCAGGGGGCAATTCATGGTATGTAGGCCTTGGGTTGGATCCAGGATGATGCCCAGGGGACTTATAAATACAACAAAAGTTCATTTCCCCTAAACCTTACAATCCAAGTGGGTATATGAGGCAATGGGATTTATCTAAAGTCTTGTCAGTAGGGCAAAGTGGGGTCTGAACCCTGGTTTCCCATTTCTCTAACCAGTGCCATTTCTTCATCAGTCATCAAAAAGCTGGATCATCCTGTACAGATGTTAGCACATCAGCACTGCCATACTGGGAAAAGACCAAGGGCCCATCAAGCCCAGCATCCTGTCTCCGACAGCGGCCAATCCAGGCTTATAGAACCCGGCAACTCCCCCTCCCCCCCAGAAATTTTTTTTTTTTTATAATGTTCAATGGACTTTTCCTTCAGGAATCTGTCCAAACCCCCCTTAAACTCCGTAAGGCCAGCCGCTGCCACCACATTCTCCGGCAATGAGTTCCAGAGTCCAACTGAGTAAAGAAAAACTTTCTCCTGTTTGTTTTAAATCTACCATATTCTAGCTTCATCTTGTGTCCCCTGGTTCTATTATTGTTGCCTGCTTCAGTGCCTTCTGCCAGCTCCCTTGGGTCAGACCTTATACCAAGTGTCTTCATTTGGATGATAGGCTACGTAGGAATTTGTTAGCATTGTTTTACAGCTGAATTATTAACAGCTGGTACTGGCCATAATGTTTTGGTCTTCAGGGTCAGTCGTGTGACACACTTGGGCCTGCCACTGGCAGAGTGCCAAGAGCCAGCAATCAAGGTTTTCCTTATCTCAGAGGTGTCCTCGAATCTGCTGCCCATTCTCCTACCAGCAGCCATGTTGCGGTTTCAATTGCACAAGGCAGGCAAGCTCTGTGGGACTTCCAAGGGATCTGCCTGCCCAGCGTGATTCATGCCACCAGCCCAACCCCAACTGGAGAAATGTGGACAGCAGACTCCCACGTACCTTAGAAGAGACATTGACCAAAGCACCAAGTGGCTCCAGTCCCAACGCAATCTTTAATTGAAATCGCTGAATCATTTCATTTGCACCTCCTTAGCCCAAGCAGGTGAATAATCACAGCGCCCTTGTGCCAGCTCAGCTCTCCACACTCCCCTCTTAAAAGTAGATGCAGTTGTGTTCCCAAGCGTTGTAAGTGTGGAAACATGGCCTTTTTGTTCAACATCAAATGGATCATCAACCAGATAATCAGACAGCTGGACGCTTTAATTTCTAAATGTCAATTCCATTTTTAAGTCAACAGGCAGAAACCTCCAGAGAAATTAAGGAATCCAGATGTCTGATTGTTTGCTATGGAATCATAATAGGCTGTGTCCCCAGAGATCCCTGCAATGGGTTCTGGATGGCACCCCTGCACCCGGCTTTCCAACGCATTAACTTTTATAAACAGGGAGACAATTGGTGTCGACAAAAAGGACGAGCAAATTAAAGTGTAGAATAACTAAGCTGAAGTGTTAGGGAAAAAAAGTTTAGCAGATTAGAAACTGTTTTCCCAGGCTTGGATCTGCGACTTTCTAATATGTTCGAGCAGTCAGAATATTGCCGGCACTGTGTTCCATCAATGCAGTGTTGGCAAAGGTGAATACAGACAGCTCTGCCACTGTCTTACATAGTAACATAGTAACATAGTAACATAGTAGATGACGGCAGAAAAAGACCTGCACGGTCCATCTAGTCTGCCCATGATAAACTCATATGTGTATACCTTACCTTGATTTGTACCTGTCTTTTTCAGGGCACAGATTGTATAAGTCTGTCCAGCAGTATTTCCCGCCTCCCAACCACCAGTCCCGCCTCCCATCACCGGCTCCGGCACAGACCCCGTATAGGTCTGCCCTCCCCTATCCTAGCCTCTCTACCACCAACCCCCTTCCCCCCCGCCACTCAATTTCAGCTAAGCTTCTGTGGATCCATTCCTTCTGCACAGGATTCCTTTATGCCTATCCCACGCATGTTTGAATTCCGTTACCGTTTTCATGTCCTCCACCTCCCGCGGGAGGGCATTCCAAGCGTTCACCACCCTCCCCGTGAAGAAATACTTCCTGACATTTTTCTTGAGTCTGCCCCCCCTTCAATCTCATTTCATGTCCTCTCGTTCTACCGCCTTCCCATCTCCGGAAAAGATTCGTTTGCGGATTAATACCTTTCAAATATTTGAACGTCTGTATCATATCACCCCTGTTCCTCCTTTCCTCCAGAGTATACATTCAGGTCAGCAAGTCTCTCTTCATACGTCTTGTAACGCAATTCCCATACCATTCTCGTAGCTTTTCTTTGCACCGCTTCCATTTTTTAACATCCTTCGCAAGATACGGCCTCCAAAACTGAACACAATACTCCAGGTGGGGCCTCACCAACGTCTTATACAGGGGCATTAAAACCTCCTTTCTTCTGCTGGTCACACCTCTCTCTATACAGCCTAGCAACCTTCTCGCTACGGCCACCGCCTTGTCGCACTGTTTCATCGCCTTCAGGTCCTCAGATACTATCAGATGTTTCTCTTATCTGGTTCGGTGCTGTGTACAGTTATAGAGTGTGATAGTGTACGAAATGTGAACAATGGGGAAGCTCTGTCACAAATTGATGTTATCTTACCAGCTTGATGCAATACTAGGAGGACACTTTACTAAAGCACGTTAAAAAGTTAGTGCGAGTTGTGTTAACTTCACTAATTCCTAACCCCCCCCCCCCCTCCCCTCTTTACATTGAGGTCTAAGGAAGCCATGTTATGTTAATTATAGGAGGAAGAAATTTTGTACCTATTTTCCTATTTGTAAGTATTATTACTTAATGGCTGTATTACACTTTGCAGTATTATAATATCTGTATAAGTATATAAAAATTTAATAAAAATTATAAATTACAAAAAAAAAAAAGTTAGTGCGGGAATTAGCACACATACATGCTAAGAGTTGACGTAGCGGTTTGGCTCGTAAGCACATGCAGTTCATGCATAGCAAACGCAGAATGGGGTGAGGAATGGGCAGGGAGAAAATAATTTAAGTATGAAGCCCATCTTGATAGGGGGTGTTAGGTACATCTGCGTTTATGCACAATAACAGGGAAATTCTATAAATTGGCATGAAGATGTAGGTTGCCACGACGGAGCATGCTTAGTGACGATTCTATAATGGTTTCTGGGCACACTGAAGTAATTGGAAAACAGTAGTGCAAAGCTGCTATGGTGTGCTACAAGTTTGGATGACAGGGGCATTTTCGAAAGAGAAGGGCGCCCATCTTCCGACACAAATCGGGAGATGGGCGTCCTTCTCTCAGGGTCGCCCAAATCAGCATAATCGAAAACCGATTTTGGGCGCCCTCAACTGCAGTCCATCGCAGGGACGACCAAAGTTCACAGGGTGTGTCGGAGGCGTAGCGAAGGCGGGACTGGGGCGTGCTTAAGAGATGGGCGTCCTCGGCCGATAATGGAAAAAAGAAGGGCGTCCCTGATGAGCATTTGGTCGACTTTACTTGGTCCATTTTTTAAATTATTTATTTATTTGTTACATTTGTACCCCACATTTTCCCACCTATTGCAGGCTCAATGTGGCTTACACAGTACCGGAAAGGTAAACGCCAAGTCAGGTTGAAAACAAATACAAGGTTATGTTGTAGTCGAATAAGATAGGTGCGTTTCAGGCACCATGAAGGTTGAGGAGAGGGAAGATTGTAAATTGTCCAGCCTCAAAAAGGTGCCCAAACTGACCAGATGACCACCAGAGGGAATCGGGGATAACCTCCCCTTACTCCCCCAGTGGTCACCAACCCCCTCCCACCCTCAAAAAAAAATTTTTTTTAATTGTTTGCCTCTATGCCAGCCTCAAATGTCATACCCAGCTCTATGACAGCAGTATGCAGGTCCCTGGAGCAGTTTTAGTGGGTACTGCAGTGCACTTCAGGAAGGCAGACACAGGCCCATCCCCCTTACCTGTTACACTTGTGCTGGTAAATGTGAGCATTTCAAGACCCATCCGAAACCCACTGTACCCACATGTAGGTGCCCCCATTCACCCCTTAGGGCTATGGTAGTGGTGTACAGTTGTGGGGAGTGGGTTTGGGGAGGGTTTGGGGGGGGGGCTCAGCAATGAAGGTAAGGGAGCTATGCACCTGGGAGCAAATTTGTGAAGTCCACTGCAGTGCCCCCTAGGATGCCCGGTTGGTGTCCTGGCATGTGAGGGGGACCAATGCACTATGAATGCAGGCTCCTCCCACGACCAAATGCCTTGGATTTGGTCATTTTTGAGATGGGTGTCCTTGGTTTCCATTATCACTGAAAACCAGGGACGGCCATCTCTAAGGTGTCCCTGACTATTATTGAAATGAAAGATGGACGCCCATCTTGTTTCGATAATAGCGGTTTCTCCACCCCTTCACGGGGCCGTCCTGCGGGGACACCCTCAGGAAAACTTGGGCGCCCCATTCGATTATGCCCCTCCACTTATCGCATGTCTGTGGCTGGTGTAAGTTGGTATTATGTATGTGCAAAATGTAACGTGTGCAATTGATAGACTTCTGTAAATTAGATGTTTTGCTTGGTGTCACATATAGACGTCCGTTTCTCATATATTTCAGAACAGGATCTGCCAACGTACAGCATGAGAAATGGATGCTGGAGTGTTGGCTGACTGAAGCCGCTGTCGAAGCCCTTTCCAGCCCATCCTAAACTGGATTGCCATATATAGGACGTAGACCGTACAAGTCCGCCTGGCTTCGGCCGTAGTTCTTTCACAGCCGGAGTCGCCATCCAAGTGCCACTTGACAAATCCACACACATGCTGTCATTTAAGTTTTGTGTTTTTATTTATACCATCCATTTTCTAATTATTTATTTATTTGTTACATTTGTATCCCACATTTTCCCACCTTTAGTTTTGTGGTGTTGCAGAGGTTAGGCATTTATGTTGGATCAGTAGGGTATGCCTTTTTAAACTGGTGAGTTTTTAGTGTTCTCTGGAAGTGTAGGTGGTCATACATAGTTTTCAAGGCTTTTGGTTATCAATAGAAATCAAACAAAATAAAACATGGAAAAGAAAATAAGATGATACCTTTTTTATTGGACATAACTTAATACATTTCTTGATTAGCTTTCGAAGGTTGCCCTTCTTCCTCAGATCGGAAATAAGCAAATGAGGTAGCAGATAGTATATATAGTGAAACATCCAAGCATTACTTTGACAGTCTGACAGGGTGGGAGGGTAGGGGTATGCATGGGTACATCAAAGCATTTCATTGAATGATTGAATATTTTGACACCCAACAGACAGGGCTTAACAAGGATCTGGGGTTTCTAGCCCATTAAAAGCATAAAATTGTATTTCTCTGTTTATCACCCTCCTCTCACCTACCCACACCCATCCTGTTAGAATATCAATGAAATGCTTTGATGTCCCCATGCATACCCCCACCCTCCCACTCTGTCAGACTGTCAAAGTAATGCTTGGATGTTTCACTTATTATACTATCTGCTACCACATTTGATTATTTCCGATCTGACAAAGAAGGGCAACCTTCGAAAGCTAATCAAGAAATGTATTAAGTTATGTCCAATAAAAAAGGTATCATCTTATTTTCTTTTCCATGTTTTATTTTGTTTGATTTCTATTGATAACCTTTAAGAGTGGACTAACACGGCTACCACACCTCTCTACTCAAGGCTTTTGGCAATGAGTTCCACAGTTGTGTGCTTATAGAGATCCTCGGTGTTCATCCCACACCTTTTTGAATTCCATCACCATTTTCGTCTCTACCACTTCCCTCGGGAGGTCATTCCAGGCATCAACCAACCCTCTCCGTGAAAAAGAATTTCCTGACATTAGTCTACCACCCCTCAGGTCATGTCCTCTAGTCTTACCGTTTCCCCATCTCTGGAAAAGCTTTGTTTGTAAATTAATGCCTTTCAAATATTTAAACTTCTGTATCATACCGACGTTTAAATATTTGAAAGGTATTAATATACAAACAAATCTTTTCCAGAGAAGTGGAACCTACCATCAAATAACTATGATTTGGATTATTCTTCCCAATATGCATCACTTTGCCTTTGTCCACATGAAATCTCACCTGCCATTTGGATGCCCAGTCTTCCAACTTCCTAAGGTCTTCCTGCAAATTTTCACAATGGATGGCACATCAGCACACAATCCCCATGAGGTTGTGTATGGGATGGACAGTCACTGTGTTGTAATAGAATCTCTGCTCTCCTTTCTGCAGTTCACACTGTAACTGGAGATGAGAATCTTGAAGAGCAGGTATTTGCTAGCGAGTGAAACAATTAGGGTTACAGATCAATAGTCAAAGAACCTAAATTATAGCAAACCGTGGCAATTAAAGTTGCAGAAGAATATTATCAATTATCAGTTTGTGAAGCTCATAGTTCCCTAAAAGCAGACACCAAGTTGACCTGAGAATTCAGGGTTCTTTCAGTCTTGTGTTCCTCATTCCAAGCATCAGTGTCTAAATCAAACAAACTATTGACCTGAAAGTATTGCTTAACTATGCAAAGGAAATACATCAATACAAGAAGGGCTTAGGGTCGCATGTTAACTTGCCAATTTGAAGGCAGGCTGGATTTAAAAGATGGAAAAGGTTAATGCGGGGGATACAGCTGGAGTTTAGAACCTTTAGGGAATGACGGCAAAGAATAAGGGAAATCGCTTATGACTAACGATGCCCTTTGAAAAAGGTTAAATCTGCTGGAAGCTGTACCACGTGGCTTTTCAGAACGAGTAAAGGGCCCGAAGGAAATCAGAGCTCAGCGAGATCTGCTGATGTGGGACAACAAAAGTTTTGCTAAATCCAGGGAGTGAGAATAACAGTGAAACCTGCATGGGGAGAGCTACATCATGCAAACTCATCAGTCCTGAATGAGACCCAGAAAGGAAACACTGGCCATGCTTTTAATGAAGAATGTTATTGTAAATGGACTCTGCCAATCCTTACTATGGAAGACTTTCTGTCTGAATATGCTACCAAACTGCTTCATCCACTTTTTTTTTTAACCTCCTGCTTAGACTACTGCAACCTACTCCTTGCAAGTCTCCCATGGAACCATCTTTCACCATTACATCCATCAATGATGTTAGTTACCATATAGCTCATCTCCTTAAGTCATTTCGTTAGTTTCCCATTCTCTTCAATGTACAATTTAAACTTCTATTAGTCACCTGTAAGTGCCTTCATTCTGCTCCTTATTAGTAATCTCTCTCCCTACGCTCTTTCTTATGAACACCATTCATCTAGCTGTCGCTCTTAGTTGCATTTTTTTTCTCTGTTGTTAACTCCCATGTCTCTACTGCGCTGTTTGCCTGGAACAGGCCTTCTCAGTCTGTGCATCTCCTTGTCTGGCCATATTCAAATCCAGACTAAAACCTCACCTTTTCAAGGTTGCGTTCATATTGACCATGTCTTCTCCTCTATATATTCGCCTAGAATCCCTTGTTTGTCACGTATGATAGTCTTGACTAGAATGTAAGCTCTGGGCAGCAGGGACGGTCTCTATGAGTGTCTGTACAGTACTATGTACGCCCGTAGTGTAGTAGTAGTAAGAAAATCCCATTATTTCCAGTTTGATCCCTAGAGATGAGATGACTTGCCCAGTAGGAGTTGGAGGAGCTACAGACAGTCTGTGTAGCAAGGGGAATCTTTGACATGTTCCAGGGCTCTCTTCCCTCCCCAAGTTTCAAAAAAATCACTAGATTCTTGATAAAAGCACTTACATCAACATTTCCCTTCGTTTTTGTTGCCTTATTATAGAAATTTTGATTGGATACAATTATTACCTAGGCCTCTCTCAACGATGCATTCTTCTCCAGAGTAACAAATGAACCTTTGCTCAGTTAGGTACATGAGAAGCTAATTGCAGCGTTTGTCAAGCTACCGTATTATCTTGGTCACTCAGCCTTGCACTGGAAGGCAAAACAAAAGAACATGTGACGTCGTCGCCAAGCCGGAATTTGTACATTTTTTTCAGCTTCATTTAATCGCACAGCTGCCCAAGCAGCTAAATGGTTGCAGTTAATGAACATGTGCCGAAGCTGATGGTTCCTGAATTAAATTGCTTGGTAGCAAGCAAAGCAAACGAGGCAGGAAAACAAGCCGAATGCTTTTCAAGTGATAAATGATTGGCACGGATTATAGGGCCGTTAGACGTTCAAAAATGCAACACGCGCTTATTACCAGTAAGCAAACAAAAGGGGTTGAAGCGGCTGTCCAGTCATCGCATTGCACAGCATCTGTTTACGCTTTCCAAAATACTAGGACAAGGGGGGCATGCGATGAGGCTGCAGTGTGGTAAATTTAAAACGAATCGGAGGAAATTTGTCTTCACTCGACGCGTAGTTAAACTCTGGAATTCGCTGCCGGAAAAGGTGGTTAAGGCGGTTGACTTAGCGGACTTCCAAAAAGGGTTGGACGCAGGGGTGTGCTGGCAAATTTTTAACAACAGGCTCTTTCTCCGGACGTAGCCAGCTCTGCAGTTGGAAGGGCCAGGGGTGGCCGGGGGGGGGGGGGGGGAGCAACACTTGCCTCTCTCTCCTCCCTCCCTTCGTGCGGGCACGCTAGGTATACCTTTGCTGGCAGCCAATAAATGGACTGCCACCACTCCCAAGGTCTTGCTCTGAGCAGCATGCTGAAACTTCTCACACATGCTGGAGACGTCCCAGCCTGCTGCTCAGAGCTAGAAACAAGGATCGGGGAGCAGCAGCAGTCTATTTACTTGGCTGGCAGGGCTCAGCATCCCCGCCACCAAAATAAAAGAGAATTCAGCACTGGTTGGACGGCTTCCTGGAGGAAAAAGCCATAGAATGTTATTGAATGGACGAGGGAATAATACAGTATTTCTATGATGGCAGGACAAATTGCTTGTTCTTTTGGCCGCTGTCGGTGACAGGGTGCTGGGCTCGATGGACCCTTGGTCTGTCCCAGCATGGCGATGCTTATCAGATATTGGTGCAAAAGATGGATGCAAATAGTACTACATTTTGTAAGTTCGATGGCTTCCATTCAGTCAAATGTCCCAATTCACTTTACAGGAGTAACCATGTTTTGTCTAAGGCTGAGTTCAAGGCTTGATGTGTCGACATAATTCTTTGTTCTGTGCCCAAGATTATAACCAAGAACCTCTAGGGGGAAATCGGGAGAATTTATCATTTTAAAATCTAACTGCGCTGTCCACACCAAAGTGCTGTTTCCGCAGTTTTCTTATTTGATTCTTTAGATTAAACTAATATTATAAAACCATGAGAAAGAAAAAGGGATGTTTGCAACACAGTAACAGTAAAATCCAGTCTTTCAACCTCAACAGATTCGGTTCAAGGATAAAGAAGTTACTCTGCCATTCTGGATAATGGTACCAGCTGCACAGGAGAAACTGGAGACGGGTCAACTCTACCCAATGAATATGCTTGGCCCTGTTTTTTGGCTGATGTTGATTTATAAAAATACACATAACCCTATAATAAGTCTCTACAAATGGTCTCATATTTCTCGCAGGCCATGTCTGATGGGATTTGCTCCGGCCCATTTCAGAGGCCCCTTTACTAAGGTGCGTAGGCGCCTATGCAAGTCCAACTGGCACTACCGGCTGGCTACTGCATGCCCCGGATGGTAATTCTATTTTTGACGCATACCCAAAACACATGGCACAAAATATTTTCTATTTTCTACCGTGTGGCGCTTACCTGGCAGTAATTGGCAGTTTACGCGTGCTGGCTGCTTGGTTAGCACATGAGACCTTACCGCTAAGTCAATGGGTGGCGGTGAGGTCTCAGTCTGAAAATGGATTTGCGCTGGTTTTAGTTTTGCCACATGTCCAATTTCCGGCACAAAAAAAAATGCCCTTTTTCCAGGCGTGCGTCCAAAGCACGCACCTACACCAGCCCAGGCCACTTTTAGGTGTGCCTTAGTAAAAGGGCCCCTCAATCCCTTGTAAGGGGTCACCTTTAGAAGGGATTTGGGGAGAGATGAGATTCAGGTGGGAGGGAGGTAGGTAATCTGGGGAGGGGATTAATACGCTTGCAAAGAAGATCAAAAAGGATTGTACAGTGGTATAAAGCGTTCAAGAACCTCTGACCTGTGATAGTTAAGGTCCAAATCTCCAGCAAAGAGCCTTCTCCTGTGTAATCCTCTTTGCTGGAGTCAGCGCCCTTGGCGATCTTTCGCGTTACAGCGGAATCTATGCAAGTTATCTTGATTGTCCTTAAGGCATCTGCGCCTCAACATCTGTACGCCATTATATCTACGATTTGACCCCTGAGGCAGGTGCCTTGCTGGCGCCGAAACACGGCCCGTGTCGGGTCTTTGGCTAATAAAGTACTCCTGTTGTCCTAGTCTTGAAGACCCAGTGTTGCTTTTTTCTTTTGGTTTCTCTGACCGTATACTGTATTACCCTCTCTGTCTGTATTGTATTGCACAAGATTGACCTACATTGTGGAATAAAAGGAATTGTTCTGTTTTTGAAGGCTCTTGGTACGTTTTGTGCTTTTGACCTAACTTTGGCTGCCATTTACTGAATGTGATGCTACGTTTGGCTGGTTTAACGAGATGCTGAGCTGTGAGTAATGTTTTGTTGCATAAGAGCTGTCCTTTATTGTGTCGGTTGATCAAGAGATTCTTATAGCAGTGGTCCTTTTTTTTTTCTTTCTTTCTTTATGTCTGCTTTAACTTTGGCAAACCAGAATTCCCCACCCTTGTCATCACTTACTTAGGAGAATGTCTAAAAGTCTATGGAACAATCCATTGTTGTGGTGTAATATCAGTTTGGCTATATGATTGGCCAAGTAGAGTAGAATGCAGTTCAGTACAAATCAAACTCGGGTATACATATAAAGAATCACATACCATGTAAAATGAGTTTATCTTGTTGGGCAGATTGGATGGACCGTACAGGTCTTTATCTGCTGTCATTTACTATGTTACTGTGCTGAGTTCTGTGCACTGCTGGGGCTGTTTAAAAATGAAAAGCACAGCCTTATAGGGATAGTGCTGGGCAGACTTATACGGTCTGTGCCCTGAAGAGCACAGGTACAAATCAAAGTAGGGTATACACAAAAAGTAGCACATATGAGTTATCTTGTTGGGCAGACTGGATGGACCGTGCAGGTCTTTTTCTGCCGTCATCTACTATGTTACTATGTTACTATGTTACGTAACTGCACCCTGGAAATGAGAAGGCAGAGGGATATTATATCAACAAACTGAAAGACTTCTTTATAGGAGAAGCCTTTTGTTGCTGGTTTGACACTAACTTCCCCCCCCCCCCACCCCCCTATAAGGCAAATCTTTGTTCATCAATGTAAAACCCCCATCAAACAGCCCAATTATTGTTCTTCGTTGACGATGGAGGGATTTCTCTTCAGAAAACGAACGCATTAGAAAAGCTGAAAATGATCCAGGGATGCTGATTTGCTTCCCATAGGCAGCTGATAAATTGCCAATAGTGCAGGAAAGCCTCTTGCTGTTCAAGCTTAATGATCACTTGAGAAGTGGCGTCTGTATTTTGTGTGGTTCAAGGGGCACAGCTCGCGGTAGAAGAAGAAGAATTACAGGCAAGCACACATGAAAACAGCACAAAGGTTATATTTCACTTTCATGACAAGACCACGGGATCGTTGTTCAGGCTAAGATTGAGTTTACTGATGTGGCCTGCATCAGACCATAACCCACTACAGACCCAGCTTCATTATGGTCTAGTTCAGATATTTGACAGGTTGTGTTCATAGGTTCCAGTACAGATGGTGTTAACTAACCCAGGGCTTTAGAGGAGTAATTTTATAACAGTACACCTAGGTTAAGCGTGTATGCAATTCTGTAAAATACTGATGAAACTCCAGCAGCCCACCACCTAAATTCAAGGTGCGCATGTGAACATTTCATGAAATATCAGTGTAAATTTCAGCTTTGCTCACGTTCCACCCTTGAACATGCTTACTGTCACCATGCACACTTTTATTCCATGTATCTAAAACAATAGCCCATCCAGACCGCTACCCAACAATATGACAGCTATCCAGCAACAAGGAATGATTCGCAAAATGGAAAATAAACGAAGCAGATCGTTGAAAGACAAAATGTATTTTATATATATGTAAAATGTAAAAACAGCCCGACACTTGCCGTGTTTCGCCCAACAGGGCTGCTTCAGGGGGTGTACAGAAGATCACCTTGATTATATCTTGAAAAAAACAGCTCAATCAGAAATGCCAAAAATGAATATTGACATGAAGTCAATCCGATAGCCTCATATCTCTGAAAGCGGCCTGTGTCGGGCTGTTTTTACAAATATATTTTTATATATAATAAAATACATTTTGTCTTTCAACGATCTGCTTCGTTTATTTTCCGTCTTGGAGTTTGCAGATCGTCTGCCTTTGTGATTCGCAAAATGAAATGTCGAAGAGTAGATCCAAAAGGATAAACACAACCAATGTCCTTCTGGATAGAAATCTCATCACTGTATCCGACAATGCTATGGGCACCATTTCAACGCCCTGCATCCTCCAAAACCCTAACTAATAAGGATTCAACATTATAATTTGATTTTAATTTGAATGGGTTTGAGTGTTAACAATCAATTGTCATCATGTTTCTACCAGCAATTGACAAGAGGCTTCGGCTTTAGTTGGCACGTATACTTTTTGCATGACACTCAAGCACTTACAGGTAACCGTCCTTTGAAGAAGGATATCCGTTTTTCAGGAAACATTTGAAAACACATTTATTTGCACAGATTTTTACTTTGAATGCATAGTCAGATGGTTGGTGTGGGACACCCAATGTCTTTGTTGTGCTAATTGTGTTTTATGATGATTTTATAGTCTTTAACGTTTATGTATGTGACGATTGTATATAATTAGGTCTGCCTAGTTTTTCGGTGGATAAGAAATGGTATAAATAATAAAGCATCCCCAGTAACCTTCGTACACCACTTTGTAAAGTTGTCTTTCATGAACAAAGTAATACAGGTGAGACTGAAAGTTGCCAGACTTGAGAAAGCCATTACACTCACTAGCAATGTCAGCACGTGAGTTGTTGCCCTTGGTAAGGGACATTCGTGCCCATGGTGACATAGACATACCGATGTCCTTCACAAGATTAAAAGCCTGTCTGTACGATGGCAAAGCAGCAAAAGATGCATGTGGTGAGGAGTGATTTATCTTGCTTCTCATGTGTCTCATAACTTATGGCATAACCCTTCCTTTCTAAACGTACTCTAAGGGAGGAAACTTCACGAGGCATTGAGAAAGAGAGATTTGTGCAGTCCTGGTAACACATTTCTCATAAAAGGTATCTCTGTCTACATTGTAACAGAGTAAGTGACGACAGATAAAGACCTCAACGGACCATCCAGTCTGCCCAACAGTCACATTCATTATCATTTCAAGATTAAATCAATATTGAACGTGATATTATATACTTGATCATGGTCTTTCTTTGGTGTCTCTGGGACATAGACTGTAGAAGTCCGCCTGGCTCTGTCCTTATGTTCCAGCTACTGGAGTTGCTGCCAAAGCTCACTCCAGCCTATCCGAATCCATCTTGTCATTTGCGGGACAGAAACTGTAAAAGTCTGCCCAGCACCATCCTCATGTTGCAAATTTCTGGAGTTTCCTTCGAAGTTCTTTCCAACCCATCATAAATCGGATTGCCATTTGCAGGACTCAGACTACTACTACTACTACTATTTAGCATTTCTATAGCGCTACAAGGCATACTCAGACCGTTTAAGGCAGCCCAGCACCAGCCTCAGTTTTTACAGCCAGAGTTGTCATCTAAGCATCACTTGACATGAAAAAAACACATATGCAACCCTTTAAGTTTTGATTTTTATAGCATTCATTTTCTAATTAGAGATCCCCTGCGTTAATCCCATGCCTTTTTGAATTCCGCCGCAGTTTCTTTTTCCATCACCTTCCTCGGGAGGACATTCCAGGCATCAACCACCCTCTATGTGAAACAGATAGAGATCCAGCATTTCTCAGAATTAAAAGGAAAAAGGTGTTGAGATTGAATACAATTTTTAAAAAGCCGCCTGCTTGCCATTGGTGGATCACCAACAAAGAGGTGAACAAAAAGGGTTCAGCTCTTTGGGTCTCCCTTCATGAGCCCTGTTGGATCTGGACATTTCTCTCTCTTGGTATTGGAAGGGGAACTGGGACTTGATTAACTGCCTTTCTGAGGTTCTTGCAACTACATTCAAAGCGGTTTACATATATTCAGGTACTTATTTTGTACCAGGGGCAATGGAGGGTTACGTGACTTGCCCAGAGTCACAAGGAGCTGCAGTGGGAAATCAAACTCAGTTCCCCAGGATCAGAGTCCGCTGCACTTACCACTAGGCTACTCCTCCACTCATTCCACCAATAAGAGCCAACCTCATCAGTGATGTCACAATGGCTTGATTGCCCTATACAGTTCCCCAGGATCAAAGTCCGCTGCACTGACCACTAGGCTACTCCTCCACTCAAGGTTGGTTTGGTTGGGTTTTGTTGTTCCAGCAGGAAATATTTGAAGTGTATCATTATTAATAGATTATTTTTATCCTTATTATTTGGTTACATTTCTTGGGGCAATTTCTTATCTATCCAGAAAGCTGATGGATACTTTTACTCACAGGCTTTGCAGTAGAAAGCATGAACTGCCTTTCCCTTTGAAAATTGCACCTGCTTTTTCAGGCGGCTAAATTATCCATACAAACTAACACCAGTTGTGTTTGTTACCCCCTCCAACTTCAGGAATGAATGAATCTGCAGAACATGAGAAGTGTGTGGGGTGTTTCACAATGCACATACTTTTCACTACATGGAGAGACAGCAATTTTCAAAAGTCATTTGCCCTCTGTAGGTGAAATTTAAAAAACAAAAAAACATTTCTACACGTACACACAGAAATCACTTTTCATAAAATTGCCTGAGGTATAAAAACATTCAAACTTCTGCAAAAACACCGTGAATATGCATTAGTTCATCCAACCTACTCAGACAGAGCATAGATGGAGTTGCGCTCCGCACTTCGTCAACGCATACCACCTTCATCCACTGAAGCCATTGCTCCGCCCTCGATCTTTGACGCCATTGCTCCGCCCTCGACGTCATCACGTTTGACGCGAGGGTGGGGCCCAGACACAGTGATTTCAGTGGCTTCACCACCACGAACCCTTCGAACCCGAAGGAAGTGCCCACAGGAAGTGACAGTGACGTCAGTGTCCTCAGAACGTTGAGGGTGAGTTTTATATATAGGATATTTCTCTGCATACAAAGGGGCCAATATTGTGAGGGGACAGGCTTTTAACCAAATATTTAGTGTCACATAAGTACCTGAGCAGACTTCCACTGCACTATCTGGTTAGTGCCAGGATGGCCCAGGAGGCGGAGTCAGGGTGGAGCCGGGACTTCCTGTTAGTGGGTGATTTTCAGTCCACTCACCAGATACCTTCTTGGATAACGTTAAGACAACAAAAGGTTGCTCTTTAAGGACTGACCTGCGTACTGGCTGGCAACGGCTGATAAACACAAGGATTGACTCGGGCTGCACGTACTGCAGCGGGACATGTTTAGGGTTACCATATTTTGTCCCCCAAAAAGGACACATGCCCTGCCCCCTTTCACGCCCTCGCTCCGCCCCCTGTCACATTTTCCCCTCCCCCCTGTCACACACCCCGTCACTCCCCCTCCCCGTACCTTACTACTGCCCTGGAGGTCTAGTGACCTCTTCGGGGCAGGAAAAAGCCCCCTCTATCCTGCCCGGAGCGCTGCCCTGCATGCATCCTTCCTGTTCGTGATCTCGGTGCTGATTCAAAATGGCTGCCGAGAGTTGAAGCTTCGCGAGGTCGCTTCAACTCTCGGCGGCCATTTTGAATCGGCACCGAGATCACGAACAGGAAGGATGCATGCAGGGCAGTGCTCCTGGCAGGAAAGAGGGAGCTCTTTCCTGCCCCGAAGGCGGAAGAGGTCACTAGACCACCAGGGCAGTAGTAAGCAAGGGGAGGGGAGGCTAGCAATCTGCCCGTTTGTCCGGATTTCTGGACAAACGGGCAGATTGGCAAAACCCGCCTGGTTGCCCGGACATGCTCTCAAAAGAGGACATGTCCGGGTAAATCTGGACATATGGTAACCCTAAACATGTTTATCCACTCCTACCCTAGCTGAGATAATTTAACCATCTCTCTGACCTCACGTGCAACTTTCTTCAAATCAATCACCTTACTTTCTAATTCTTCCTACTTTCTTACTCATCTATATGTTACAACTTTGCCTTACCCTTCACTACCACTTATAATGTTCTAGTACATATTGTGTTGTCATTGCAAGTAGTATACCATGCCATACTTTGTACTGTTGTCCGAATATTTTTACTGCTCTAATTGCCTCCTGCTCATGTTTGATCTATTCTTACTGTACACCGCCTTGAGTGAATTCCTTCAAAGAGGCGGTAAATAAATCTTAATAGATAAAATAAATAAACCAGATAAGCAATACCGGTGCTCGGATTAGACCCGACATTGAATATCCAGGTTATTTTTAAGCCTGCAGAATCAGCGCTGCCAGATTTGCACATCGCCACGGGCTCCATATCTCCTCCCAAATCAACTGGCAAATTGTGTGCGCCTCGGAGCAGGTGTAAATGCACGAGGGCCTTTCCGTGGGGTGATTTTATAAAAGAGAGAGCAGAGCACATTCCCCTTCTCTCTCTATTTGCATTTATACAGACATTCTGCATCGCCAGTTGCAACATCAGGAAAATAATAACATTTCTCGGCCTCCGAACTTGCTGTCTGGAAGGCTCTTCTATTAAATTGCTGTGCTCCAGGCATATGTTCCCTTTTAAAACCGGTATAAAAACTTGTTCACATTCACTGGTATAAGTTAGGCAGCTTGTTATAAACGCAACCTCCAAGTGCTTGTCTTTATACATGGAATTGTGAACCGCGGTCTTTGGATCTGTTCGTTTTTGACTGGAAAAGCAGTATATAGCCCATGTAAGCCGCATTGAGCCTGCCATGAGTGGGAAAGCGCAGGGTACAAATGTAACAGAAATAAAATAGATACTATTGGAGATTCTACATGGAATGTTGCTACTATTGGAGATTCTACATGGAATGTTGCTATTCCACTAGCAACATTCCATGTAGAAGGCTGCGCAGGCTTCTGTTTCTGTGAGTCTGACGTCCTGCACGTACATTGGTGATCTGCAAGGGCCGACTTCTACATGGAATGTTGCTAGTGGAATAGCAACATTCCATGTAGAATCTCAAATAGTAGCAACAGTGGAGGAGTGGCCTAGTGGTTAGGGTGGTGGACTTTGGTCCTGGGGAACTGAGGAACTGAGTTGGATTCCCACTTCAGGCACAGGCAGCTCCTTGTGACTCTGGGCAAGTCACTTAACCCTCCATTGCCCCATGTAAGCCGCATTGAGCCTGCCATGAGTGGGAAAGCGCAGGGGACAAATGTAACAAAAAAATAAGTATATAGTCTATTAGGTAGACAGATAAAAGATGAGGGTTTCAGGTTCTTTCAAGCATTGATTTGGAGAGAGCATCATTGTGTAATATTTATAAATAAATCAGCATCTCAAAAGGGAGCATTTGCTCTTTTGTCACCTGGCAAGGTTTATACCTACCCTGCTGATCACTGCAAGGAAAGGGAACGTTTTCTCTGTTCCACCCCCTTGCAAGATTAATCACTCAGAAGGTCTTAGTTTGGGGTCAGACAAGCGTCCTTGAGGATTCACCAGTTCTGATCAATTGAGAGAGATCGATGTGACATACTACGTTGTGCATCGATTCAAAGGGAACAGGGTCTGTAAAGATCCAGGTGGCATGGACCCCCGGCTTGTAAGGCAGCTTAGAGAGGTGCATCCGAAAACACCAGGAGGGGTATTAATTTCAAGCCTAGGAATTTGATAGACTTGAGTCTTAACCTGGCACTAAATATTTGTCTCTGATATTTTATTTTCACACAGTCTGCTTATGTTTTTATTTATTTGCTTATCTCTCTATATAAAATGCACCTCCAACGTTCTAATGAAGCCTCAGTTACTCAACGTTCTAAAAGTGAAGGGGGTGAGATCGCTTTGTGTCTGCCCCGCCCACGCGTCAAATGTGATGACGTCGAGGGCGGAGCAATGACACTCAACCAATCGCATCGCTCCACCCTCAACGTCATCAAGTGTGACGCGAGGGACGAGCACACATCGAACACACACGTTGCTAGGGACTTTTGGAGGCTTCAAAACAAGTACGCAGCTTCTCCTCGCCACCCCCCCCGAAGGTCGCCTATTCAATTCTCCACCCCCCCCCCCCACAGTTCGACGCTTCCACTCTCCAAACGCCCACGACCGAGGTCGCTGCTTCCCCCATCCCCCCAAAGGTCGCCTCTTTCAAACACAACCCCCCCCCGAGTTCGCAGCTTCCTCTCTCAAGCCCCCCCCCCCCCGAGGTTGCCGTTTCACAAATCCACCCTCCCCTCTCAAAGATCGCCGCTAATCTTAACAACAACAACAACAAAAAAACGAAACACAGACAGCCTTCAGCCATTGGCTGTCTGCGCTGCAGCCACTCATCTCTCACTGGCCCTGGAGCACAGGAACACGAACTTCAAAACAACTTCCTGATACCTGCGCTCCTACGGAGACAGAAAGAGGAGAGAGGAGCAGCAGCACAGCACACAAATCAATGCATGAATGCTGCATGCACTGCCTGGGAGGCAGCACAGAAAAGAGGGAGGAGGGCTTGGGATGAAGGGGGGGCTTGGGGGAGGGACAGCAGACTGGAATGTCTACGGTGAACACAGGGGGAGGAAGAGGAGCACAGAACGGGAAGGGGAATGCGCCACCATACACAGAAACACACACACTCTTTCAAACACACACACTCTCTCCCTCAATCACTCACACACAAAGTCTACATATATCAAACGCACACTCACATTCTTACACACACACTCATTCTCACACAGACAGCCTCACTCTGTCACACACACTCACACATTCACTCAGTCTCTCTCACACCACACTCTCACGATGAAAACCATGCTAGCGCCCGTTTCATTGGTCTCAGAAACGGGCCTTTTTTACTAGTTTATTGACAAATGGTTAAT